>NW_015151622.1:47583-53597 GCF_000732505.1 Cyprinodon variegatus
CAACCACTCATGCACACAGCTAAGGAGAATTTTAGAGAAGCCAATTAACCTAATAGTCATGTTTTTGGACTGTTGGAGGAAGCTGGACTATCAAGAGAGAACCCATGCATGCTCAGGGAGAACATTCAAACTCCATGTAGAAAGACCCCGGGCAGGGAATCGAACCCAGAACCTTCTTGCTACAAGGCAGCAGTAATTATAAGTCACTTTAATGTGTCACTTTTCAGTCCTAGTCTGGCCACTAGAGGGTGCTACTGCAATTCTGAATTTTTTGTCTGTCTCACTGCATCTAAGTAATTTTAACTGTCCAGAACCACTTTAAGACGTAGCGCGAGGATGTCAGAGTTAGAATCCAGGCTTTGGGATGTTGAACATCCAGTTAATTTAATTCAATTCAATTCAGTTTATTTCTGTAGCACAATTCACAACACATGTCATCTCAAGGCACTTTACAGTTCAACCAGGTCATACAGTCAAATTGATTCAAAGTTTTCTATTTAAGGAAAACCAGTTGATTGCATCGACTTATTGACTCAAATGCAATCCCTCGCACTAAACATGCTTCAACTGGATCAAAGCAGTCTAATAACAGTTCAGATTCTATGGCTACCTCAGATGCTGCCCCACCATCCAGAGACAAACCAATCGTGGACAGAGGAGTGCTAATGTTCTTATTTTTTATTTTTTTGTAAGATCAATCTTATTTATAAATAATCCCATAAAATCATTATTTCTAAGAGCAGGTGGTTCAACTAAGCTATGGCTCTGGGTGAGTTTGGCTACTGTATTAAAAAGATATCTAGGATTATATATATAGGATTCAAATTCTCCTCTATTATTGAGGAGAAATATGATGCTCTTGCCCTCTTATACAGCAGTAAACTATTTTTCCAGACTAGGTAGGATTCCCGTAGTCTTGTGGGGCACGATTTTCTCTCCAGTTTCCTAACATTTTGCTTCAGAGTCCGCAGCTCACTGCTCAGATGTTTGAAGTGGCATTATCAGTTTCACCTGATGTTCGTAACAATTGTTAAACATTTTTGGTCCTCTTTGTCTCTGCGTTGCCCTGCGATGGTCTGGTGACCTGTCCAGGATGTACCCCGCCTCTCACCCGTAGACAGCTAGATAGGCACCAGCACCCCTCATGACCCTGCTTGAGATTAGCATGATGGAAAATGGAAGAATAATTTTTTTACCCTTACTTGCGAGCTTTGTTCATTTAAGCTCATTGTAATTATGACCTGTTGGTATTTAAAAATATGTAAAACTACCAAAATACTTTTTTCATCCAGACAATTAATTTCTTTGTGGTTGGACTCGGTACTAGCCTCGTAAAGACCATCCTGATCTCGGGAGCTTTGAAGATTTCACTCGCCAATCAGTCTGGAGACTCTCCGTTAAAGAAAATTTGGAGCAGTTCACCAAACGAACGTCCAATCAGCGTTGGCTTTGAGGCGGGTTGAGGTGTGACACAACGAGAAGCGCGACAGTTCAGTCTAAAGAACATGGCGGCTTCAGCCGATGAAACTAGCGTTAGCGTGGCNTTCAACTGGATCAAAGCAGTCTAATGCCAGTTCAGATTCTATGGCTACCTCAGATGCTGCCCCACCATCCAGAGACAAACCAATCATGGACAGAGGGGTGCTAATTTTCTCATTTTTTTAATAAGATCAATCTTATTTATAAATAATCCCATAAAATCATTACTTCTAAGCGCAGGTGGAATGGACGGTTCAACTAAGCTATGGCTCTGGGTGAGTTTGGCAACTGTATTAAAAAGATATCTAGGATTATATATATAGGATTCAAATTCTCCTCTATTAATGAGGAGAAATATGATGCTCTTGCTTTACAAAGGGTCCTCTTATACAGCAGTAAACTATTTTTCCAGACTAGGTAGGATTCCCGTAGTCTTGTGGGGCGCGATTTTCTCTCCAGTTTCCTAACATTTTGCTTCAGAGTGTGCAGCTCACTGCTCGGATGTTTGAAGTGGCATTATCAGTTTCACCTGATGTTCGTAACAATTGTTAAACATTTTTGGTCCTGTTTGTCTCTGTGTTGCCCTATGATGGACTGGCGACCTGTCCAGGATGTACCCCGCCTCTCACACGTAGACAGCTAGATAGGCACCAGCACCCCTCATCACCCTGCTTGGGATGAGCATGATGGAAGATGGAAGGATAATTTTTTTACCTTTACTTGCGAGCTTTGTTCATTTAAGCTCATTGTAATTATGACCTGTTGGTATTTAAAAAAAACTGTAAAACTATCAAAATACTTTTTTCATTCGACAATTAATTTCTTTGTGGTTGGACTCAGTACTGCACCAGCGTGTTTTTCACCACATAGCAAAAGAAATATTTTTTCAAGATGATGCAAAGCTTAATCTGACACTGTTACTATTACAGCTTGGAAGATAAGTATTTAAACACTGCAATTTTGCAAGTTCTACCACTTAGAAACCATGGAAGAGTCTGAAGTTGGCATCGTAGGTGCACGTCTAGGATGAATGTTTTGGGTCCTTTATTTAGGTTTTTTTCTCCATTTTAAAATGAATCAGACCTTAGTTGGACTATTCTGTTCTAAGCAGAAGTTCTTATTAGAACTGATTTACTGTATCCTAAACACAGATGCTCTAAACCAGCTATGTAACTCTGTGAATAGCAGATCTATAATATAATGATCTCAGGCTTTCAGTCAATGTAGTGTTTTAATTCTTTAGTTCCTCACTACGGTTCCTGTATGAACCTGACTCAGTTAGTCCTGATTCCTGGTTATTAAAGAGTCCAAAATATCTGAGAAAATGACTAAAACCTGATTCTCTACTGTAGTTCTAGGATCATTTCACAGCATCAGTGCAGAAATGTCTTCAGTGGCTCTTTGCTCCATCAGTGAAGCTCTGCTGTGGTCAGCTGCTCCTTTATTCATCATTACGTCTCTTCTCTGCAGCAGAGAAAATCTGAGGGAGGTTTCCTTATTTGGAGCTAGTTCCTGATGAAATAAAAAAGGCTGTCCTTTTTTACCTTCCCCTTAATATTGAAACTCCTCCTACACTGTAACTTTAAACCACCTCCAGTTTAGATCTGACAGAGGAGCAGCCTCAGAGATTATTTTCTCTGCAGCGCTTCTTTTAGCAAGTTCAAACATGTCCGTTCATCAGGGTTAGTAAAGCTATAAAACACAGAACATTTATAGTTCACTAAATGAATCTAATGCAGGTGTTTTTCGTCTGGATCAATAACTTTAATAAGGATTAAAACTGATTCAATATGAACTTATTTCTGGGTTTTTATAGAAACCTTATTATCTCTGCAGGCAGTCAGCTGCTGTTTGTGATAATATGAGCTTTCAGCTGCTGACAGGAAGGGTGGAGAAACCAGTTGAACAGAAACCTGAAGTTGCTCCAGAGATTAACTGTTAAACAGCCGGAGGGCCTCCCAGCTGGGCCACAGGTACATGGAAACATCCTGTTCTAGGTCAGAGTAAAACCACACAAGATCATCTGAATAAGAACCTTTTATATTTGATCAGGAGGATTTGAATTAACTTACATGACTTCTGTTCAAACAAACTGATGGAAAAATTAAAAAAAGATTTTTAAAACCTACTAGAAGCACTATTCACTTTATCAGTTCAAACAGATTAAACTCAGGCTGAAATCTCTGCTTTGCCTTTTAAAATCAGCTTTAAAAGCTGACAAGGAGAATATTCTACGTTCTATTCAATTCAGTTTATTTCTATAGCGCCAATTCACCACACGTCACCTCAAGGCATTTTACAGTTTACCAGATCATCCAGTCAAATTGATATAAAGTTTTCAAAGAAAAACCAGTTGATTGCATCGACTCATTGAATCAAATGCAATCCCTCACACCAAGCATGTTTGTGGCGACAGTGGAGAGGAAAAACTTCCTTTTAACAGGAAGAACCTCCAGCAGAACCAGGCTCAGTGTGAGCGGCCATCTGCTGAGGCTGACTGGGGTTCAAGGAGACGGAAGCAGAGATGTTTAACTTTGGTTTTCTACCAAACTGTCAGTATTTCCTTCCCCTCTCTGCACCAATCAGAGCTCAGAAAGCTTCTTCTGATGGGGCCTAAACCCAGAAAACAGAACCAGGCATTTAGTAGGTTTTAAAGCAGCATTTATTTACATTCATTATAAAAAAAGCTGAAGTTCAGATGCATATCATGAACACATTAAAGCAGCTTCAGGTTTGTAACAGACAAGCTTCACAGAATAACAATATCATATAAACTTTTTATCCTAATAAAGTAGGAGATGAGCTTCAGGTTCAGAATGTGGAAATAAACCTGATTAAGCTTTAAATGAGGAAGATGAGGTCAGAAAATCACTGCAGTATAAACTATCTGACAATAAACTGCATTTAAACCTGTAACCTAACCTGCTGTAGGAACAGAGTGGATTTATTCACTTCAGTCTATGTGAAAGATGAGATTTTAAAAACTAAGAGAAAAAAGGAAGATGTCTGTGAATCATTTCCAGCTCATTCACAGGTTTAAATAACAGAAGATANCGTCTATCACCAACATAGGCCAATCAGCTAACCAGTATTTTCGCCCCTTCCCAAAATTACTTCAACGGAAGGTTTCCAGATGAATATGCGGAGCAAATACATCTGGCGGAGTCAGGTTAACTCAGTACTGCACCAAGGTGTTTTTCACCACATAGCAAAATAAATATTTTTTCAAGATGATGCAAAGCTTAATCTGACACTGTTACCATTACAGCTTGGAAAATCAGTATTTAAACACCCTTCAGTTTTTGCAAGTTCAACCACTTAGAAACCATGGAAGAGCCTGAAGTTGTCATCATAGGTGCATGTCTAGGATGAATGCTTTGGGTCCTTTATTTAGGTTTTTTTCTCCATTTTAAAATGAATCAGACCTTAGTTGGACTATTCTGTTCTAAGCAGGATCTAGAACTTCTACAGAAGTTCTAGATCCTAGAACTACTGTAGAGAATCAGCATCCATGCAGAAATGCTCTCAGTCAGTGAAGCTCTGCTGTGGTCATCTGCTCCTTTATTCTCAGTATTACAGTCCTGCATCATCATGTCTCCTCTGGCCTTCTCTGCAGCAGAGACAATCTGAGGTAGGTTTCCTTATTTGGAGCTACTTCCTGATGAAATGAAAAAGGCTGTCCTTTTTTACCTTCCCCTTAATATTGAAACTCCTCCTACACTGTAACTTTAAACCACCTCCAGTTTAGATCTGACAGAGGAGCAGCCTGAGAGATTATTTTGGCTGCAGTGCTTCTTCTAGCAAGTTCAAACATGTCCGTTCATCAGGGTTAGTAAAGCTATAAAACACAGACCATTTATAGTTCACTAAATGAATCTAATACAGGTGTTTGTTGTCTGGATCAATAACTTTAATCAGGATTAAAACTGATTCAATATTACCTTATTTCTGGGTTTTTATAGAAACCTTATTATCTCTGCAGGACGTCAGCTGCTGTTTGTGATAATATGAGCTTGCAGCTGCTGACAGGAAGGGTGGAGAAACCAGTTGAACAGAAACCTGAAGTTGCTTCAGAGATTAACTGTTAAACAGCCGGAGGGCCTCCCAGTTGGGCCACAGGTACATGGAAACATCCTGTTCTAGGTCAGAGTAAAACCACACAAGATCATCTGAATGAGAACCTTTTATATTTGATCAGGATGAGGATTTAAATTGACTGACATTGCTTCTGTTCAAACAAACTGATGGAAAAAAATTCAAAAAAGATTTTTAAAACCTACTAGAAGCACTATTCACTTTATCACTTCAAACAGATTAAACTCAGACTGAAATCTCTGCTCTGCCTTTTAAAATCAGCTTTATAAGCTGACAGGGAGAATATTCTACATTCTATTTTAATTCAGTTTATTTCTATAGCGCCAATTCACAACACATGTCATCTTAAGGCATTTTACAGTTTACCAGATCACACAGTCAAATTGATATAAAGTTTTTTAAGGAAAACCAGTTGATTGCATCAACTCATTGACTAGAAG
>NW_015151622.1:54048-56181 GCF_000732505.1 Cyprinodon variegatus
GCGGCCATCTGCTGAGGCCGACTGGGGTTAAAGGAGACAGAAGCAGAGACGTTTAACTTTGGTTTTCTACTGAACTGTCAGCATTTCCTTCCCCTCTCTGCACCAATCAGAGCTCAGGAAGCTTCTTCTGATGGGGCCTAAACCCAGAAAACAGAACCAGGCATTTAGTGGGTTTTAAAGCAGCATTTATTTACATTCATTATAAAAAGAGCTGAAGTTCAGATGCATATCATGAACACATTAAAGCAGCTTCAGGTTTGTAACAGACAAGCTTCACACAATAACAATATCATATAAACTTTTTATCCTAATAAAGGAGGAGATGAGCTTCAGGTTCTGAATGTGGAAATAAACCTGATGAAGCTGCAAATGAGGAAGATGAGGTCAGAAAATCACTGCAGTATAAACTATCTGACCTTAAACTGCATTTAAACCTGTAACCTAACCTGCTGTAGGAACAGAGTGGATTTATTCACTTCAGTCTATGTGAAAGAAGAGATTTTAAAAACTAAGAGAAAAAAGAAGATGTCTGTGAATCATTTCCAGCTCATTCACAGGTTTAAATAACAGAAAAAAATTTTTTTTAATTATTATTTAAAACAAAGATGCACCAAGAATCAGTGTTTCCATGGATGGAATATCAAATAAAATGATTTAAAACCCTTGTTAAAGGAGGACCCAGTTGCTTGTAAACATGTAATTAACATTAAAGACGATAAAATGATAAAGAGATAGAGGCTTAGAAAGAACCCAAGCTCATGAAGGACGGACATGGAGGTTACTGGAATAAGTCTACATAAACATTGATCCTTGAATATTCCCGCTATTATTAGCTGTAATAAATAACTAAACAGGATCTTTCCACCAATTTTACCTATAATCTATATAACTTATGTCTTTCTACTTGTTTTCTTAACATTACTGTATGTTTGATTAACTTGTTAATGCGGGTTGGATCTGTGAAGAAGCAACGGTTTGGCTCAAAGGCTCCACCTCTTGGTTCACTTAGAAGGAAAGTGTTTTATTTGTACTGAGAGCTGAAATAGATCTAGAGAGAAAATAACAGATTTATGCTTTAAATATCACTGCATGCAGCATCTATGTTGTAGGGAAGCTCTCTCCGTAACAGGAAGTTTGTTAGAATGAATGTTTGGTTGATAAATTTTTGTTTTTATCATTTAGAAAGGACCAGTTAAGGGATTCTTAAATGACCAAACAGAACAATTTCTGACACGTCTGGTAGACGATTTAATTCTTAAAACCATCCATCTGTGTCTCCTGCAGCTTAGGTGTTTCTCTGAGCCTTTCCTCCTGAACAAATCTCTGAACTCTCTCCTCAGAGCTCTGACAGTGATTGAGGAATGTTAGAGCTGAGGGACGTCTAAAAGCTGCAGGACACCCTCTACTTAAGGCTCCAGTTCATTTAACCTCCCTAGGGTCAGCAAAAAGATCTCTATCCCGGGTAGGAAAGGAGCTATAGACAGCATTTAGCCATACGGACATCAATATGGGACGGAACACATGAATCCTGCTATTTAAATTGGGTTTACAGCAATCAGGGAAGAACTACAGAAGACAATATTCAGACAAACGTATTGAACGGGTGAAGCTCTACATGATAAAACCAAAATCATATAAAGGCGTAAATATTAGCATTAGCTTGTCACACCGATAAGAGTGAAGAGATCATGTATTTTTGTTAAATTCAGTGAGCTGGGCTGAGCCTGTAAGTTATGTCACCCAAAGGATTGTGGGAAAAGGCATAGCTCCTAGTGAGGGATAGGAGCATCTATGCAAATTAAACTATGATAGGAAGCTTCCTGTTTCCTCTTTCTACCTCCTTCCTGTCAGCACTGGTCATGGCGACTGCTGACCGACTTCTGCTTTAGCTAAAGAGTCCCAACAGGTTTGCCCAATTCTGAGACTCCTGCCATCAGTGAGGAACAAAGTGGTTTATAGGAGCTACAGGCGAACCAGAACCAGTGATCTGGTCTCTTTCTACCACAGGATCCATCTCCCTCAGAGGCTCTAGGGAAGCAGCATGAGACTCTGAGACTATAGTGGAGCTGAGGAACCAGCTAAACAGAGAGTTTCTGCAGTGAAGGTTTAGAGTTTTTATTTTTATTTAAGGCC
>NW_015151622.1:56449-59353 GCF_000732505.1 Cyprinodon variegatus
GCTTGTAAACATGTAATTAACATTAAAGACAATAAAATGATAAAGAGATAGAGGCTTAGAAAGAACCAAAAGAAAACTCATCAAGGAAGGACATGAAGGTTACTGCAATAAGTTTACATAAACATTCATCCTTGAATATTCCCGCTATTATTAGCTGTAATAAATAACTAAACAGGATCTTTCCACCAATTTTACCTCTAATCTATATAACTTATGTCTTTCTACTTGTTTTCTTAACATTACTGTATGTTTGATTCACTTATTAATGAGGTTTGGATCAGTGAAGAAGCAACAGTTTGGCTCAAAGGCTCCACCTCTTGGTTCACTTAGAAGGAAAGTGTTTCATTTATACTGAGAGCAAATAACAGATTTATGATTTAAATATCACTGCATGCAGCATCTATGTTGTAGGGAAGCTCTCTCCGTATCAGGAGGTTTATTAGAATGAATGTTTGGTTCACAAATTTTTGTTTTTATCATGTTGAAAGGACCAGTTAGTGGATGCTTGAATGACCAAACAGAACAATTTCTGACATGTATGGTAGACGATTTAACTCTTAAAACCATCCCTCTCTGTCTCCTGCAGCTTTTAGGTGTTTCTCTGGTCCTTTCCTCCTGAACAAATCTCTGAACTCTCTCCTCAGAGCGCTGACAGTGATTGAGGAGCGTTAGAGCTGATGGATGTCTAAAAGCTGCAGGACACCCTCTACTTAAGGCTCCAGTTCATTTAACCTCCCTAGGGTCAGCAGTAAGATCTCTATCCCGGGTAGGAAAGGAGCTCTAGACTGCTGTGCAGAATCCAGACAGCCTTTAGACGTACGGACGTCATTATGGGACGGAACACATGGATGCTGCTATTTAAATTGGGTTTACAGCAATTAGGGAAAAACTACAAAAGACAAAATTCACACAAACCTATTAAACGGCTGAAGCTCTAAATGATAAAATCAAAATCATATAAAGGCGTAAATATTAGCATTAGCTTGTCACCCCGATAAGAGTGAAGAGATCATGTATTTTTGTTAAATTCAGAGAGCTGGGCTGACACTGTACGTCATGTCACCCAAAGGATTGTGGGAAACGGCATAGCTCCTAGTGGGGGATAGGAGCATCTATGCAAATTAAACTACAATAGGAAGCGTCCTGTTTCCTCTTTCTACCTCCTTCCTGTCAGCACTGATCATGGCGACTGCTGACCGACTTCTGCTTTAGCTAAAGAGTCCCAACAGGTTTGCCCAATTCTGAGACTCCTGCCATCAGTGAGGAACACAGTGGTTTACATTAGCTACAGGTGGAACAGAACCAGTGAGCCGGTCTCTTTCTACCACAGGATCCATCTCCCTCAGAGGCTCTAGGGAAGCAGCATGAGACTCTGAGACTATAGTGGAGCTGAGGAACCAGCTATACAGAGAGTTTCTGCAGTGAAGGTTTAGAGTTTTTATTTTTATTTAAGGCCAAGGCTGAACATCTGCACTATCATAGACGCCTCTGCTCCAAAGAAACATCTCAGTTCAAGCTTACAGAGAAAGAAGAGGTATAAAAAAGGCTGATGTATCTAAATATGGATTACATGAAGGCCACCATAATAACCCGCAGGAAGAAGCACCCAGAGATGTAATATTTAGGAGAAATATGGAGGCAGATCGAAGTAACCTAGATGTTCACAGCGTATTTCTTGTCCTTAGTTTACGGCAGCAGATAAATCCGATTGTAGCAGCTACCAGAACCAGCACGCCCAGTATCAGGCCCACTATCAGTCCCACGTAGCTGACTGGTGGCTCTGGAGAGAGAAAACACGGGACAGAGGAGGCCATTACTTAAAGATCACTGGAAGAAGGTGGGAAGAGACAAACAAATGAGACAATTCAACTAAAGTGATGACGCTTAAAGGTTATCCTAGAGAAAAAGTTTAGCTCTGAACCCCAAACCTGCTGCAGATAAGCATCTTTGAAAGACACAATGTTTTTTTTTTTTTTTTTACTAGGGATACACTGATACTGTACTGGTATCAGGCCTAATCCTGTGTTTGTGTTCTCGTACTTCTACCCATACATGTAATATGATACTAATGTGTAGGTTAATTGATTATTGAAATTATCGTCAGTAATCAATTAATCATTAACTGGAATAAATGAAAATTATATAAACATATATTTTAGATAAAATATATAAAGATTTATTTAAACCTTTAAGATAAAAGAAAAACATTTTGTCTGTCAACATGCTCTATTCTCCTCAAGTTGAAAACTTCGTTTCAGCTGATTTAATTTCATAAAAATTCTTCTTTAAGAACCCTTTTGCGATCCGATTATTAATCGATTTGCTAAGTAATCGTTAGTTGCAGCCTTAGATATATTACTAGGAGTTCAATAATTTACCAGTATTAAAAGTTAACGTTATTTAAGTGATCTGTAGAAAGGCAGAACCACATAGTTTACGTCACCCGCCTGAGATTATCTATGACTTAAGAAGCCAGGCTGTTGAGGAGCCGCCATGTCAGCGGTGTGGGGGTATTTCCAACTGACCGAGAGAATAAGCCTAACATGATTGATTACAGAGGGAATCCTGCTGTTAGCTGAGCATCCAGACTTTGGTCGGTAAGCAGAGCTCTGCTGCTCTGAAAACAACTCCAGGCAGGTTTTAAGAGGAGAAAAAGCTCCATCTCACCTGAACAAGAATCAAGGTCAAATTCTACCTTTATCAGAGAATATGGCCGAAACTCTTCAATATGACTAAACTGTAATTTAGTATTTAGGATGGATAGTACTAAAATGTCAGTACTCTAATTTTATCTCCAGTTCAAAAGAAGGGTTTAAAAAAACTGTTTTTTTCCTAAAATGATTAAGGAAATACAAACTTCCTTTTCTAGACCACTATAATTTTGTCAGATTTTTCCACATCTGC
>NW_015151622.1:60222-61541 GCF_000732505.1 Cyprinodon variegatus
CAGGCCGAACACTTCCTGGTCAGAGGCTGTTCAGTCTAACCAAGGAACCAATTAGAAGCTCTGACACAGACAGACTCACCTCCTGAACCCACATCCACTTCAAAAATGCAGATGGCTAAGTACCACTTGGACGGATTCTTCTGCTCCACCGCACATTCATATGTTCCATTGACATTTTCTTTCACATTCTGCAGAATCAAAGACACTTCACCATCCTCTAGCCGTCCTTTCTGCAAGGTCACTCTGTCTTTAAAAGAGGGATGCTGGCCTTCTTTAACCAACGAACCCTTGTATAGGAGGACGTGTTGGTTTCCTAGATCCTTTCTGGTCCACTTCACGGCTGCAATACTGATGTTGGCAGGAGCGTCACATCGCAGAGTTACATCTTGTCCAGGGTAAACCGTCAACTTCTCTGAAATGAGACAGAACAGAATGTTATAGAAACATACACAGCAGCAGATAGATGGAATATTCACTTTCAAAGCTTCTTCTTAGCATGAGGTTAGACGCTTTGACTTTTCCTGTAATGCTGACATTATTACCTTCTGTTTTCCAGCTACATCATCATTTATTAATAATCAGAAGGAGCTTTGTGAAAAAGTCCTAAAGTTGTAGGGAAGCGACTGTTTCAACCGTTGCATTTCTGAATTCTCCCGGATTCGCACGACTTTACACGAGTGAACAAAGTGAATGTGATTGGTCATTTATCAAGGGCGCTGGGTTGTTGTGGCGGAAGGTTTGCAAGCCAGTTTGGTTGTGGCCAGTTTGTCTGAAACATCTTGCTAACCAGTTAGCAACTTAGTGCTAGTAGGTTCCCAATGGGAAATTCCATTGGGACCAAGTAGCACTAAATTGGTGACTTAGAAACGACACTGTCAAGGAACGCTATGCATATTAATTGACATATGTATTAAGATGCTGTGACCGAAAAAAATTTGATTGACAGATGATTGGCCGAATTTAGGCCAACATATAACTAACATACCTGCATAAGATAACGAATTTTAAGACAGGATTTTTTTTTAAATAGATATATTCTAACTTTTGCGACAATATAGTCTGATAAAGAGTACATTAATATACATGTTTAAGCCAGAATAATTTGACATATAAATATAACTTCCCTATGACTTGAAGTGAGTCTAAAGCTGGTTTCCCACTGAAATTTGCAGGTTAACAGAGGAGTTTTCCAAGGCGGGTTGACCTGCTAACAATCCGCATTTGACTCCTTTCCCATTTGGCCAAAAATCAAAGTCTGACCCCTTGCTGGAAAACGGCGTAGCCTTTGTCTCCCACCGCTTAGTGTCTGTTGACGTGAC
>NW_015151622.1:63423-65784 GCF_000732505.1 Cyprinodon variegatus
AGAGGCTGGTTTATACACAGAAACCAGGTCGTCTGCATGTGTGTCGCAGTTAACGCAGATGTGCCCCGCCCCTTTCCGCAGACACTCTGCTGCACCTCTACCAAATTGTAGGTGACCGCAGACATGAGGCCTCGGATTGGTCAAATCTACATATTCTCTACACTATGCGTCTTTCCTGCTTGGTACCTTACCGGCTTGTTTTGTTTGTATGATCGCCATTGTGGAAAACCACTCATGAAGATGGACCAGCTAGAAGAGTGAGGTACGCGAGAACGCTGGGACCGTTTTTCCACCTGGATCCTCGCTCTTTTCGCCCTCATGTCCCTCCGTTGTCGCACAAACTTGGCCCCACTTCCTCACCGCCTTGGCCGTATCTAGACCCACAGCTAGTTCCTGATTGTCCCTCTTGCGTTGTGGCGTAGAATAACATAGCACAGACAATGCTTCAATATTTGGCATAAATCAAAAATATCTGCGACATGGTGCTGCGTGAGAATAACCAGCCCTTAACCCATGGAGAGTAACATGGAAGAAAGCCTGGGCGTAGCCAATACATGCTCTTTTGTCTGTCTTCTGAACAGTAAAATATCAGTGAATTGTGGCCGAGTTCATGGCACAGATGGAGCGTAGGAAACGTGAATCACTGTTTGTTCTGGCATGTTATAGCAGACTTGACTGCTGTGATTTTGTACGTATGTTGCATTCAAGGGCATCAATTCAATTATCAGGTGGACCGAGTCTGCTGTTCCTACTGCATGCTGATTGGAGCTAAGCTGTTTAACCAGGAGTGGTGAGCTGTTCTCACTGCCACTAAAAGCCTAAGGGTAGCTGATTTAAACTTTCTTTTTGCCAGTAGGAAAAATGTATTAGAAAACATAAAATCTGATATTTTTAAAGTGATCTTTTGAACTCATTCTTGAAGTCTTGGTCATCCATTAAGAAATCCACCTACACAGATAAACTACCTCAAATTGATCAAGGAAATATTAAATAAAACACATCAATTAGATTATATTAGGGTTTTTTTCTTATGGAGCATCTAGTGTATGAGGCATACCTAAATGCACCATGAAAATATCTCTATGTCCCTACTGCAATTTATAGAGAAACTTTAAGGTAAATCTTGAAGTAACTCAACCAGTGACTCACACACACACACCTACAAGCATGTGTCTCTATCCTAGTGGGGACTTTCAACTGACTTCCATTCATTTCTAGCCCAATTCTACAGCCTAACCATGACTCTAACCGTTAGTGGTTCATACCCTATCCTAACATAAGCTTAATTCACACTTTGAATCCTAAACCTAACCACAGAAAAGCATTTGTAGCCATGGCGACCAGAGGTTGGTCTCCACTAGAGCCCTTAGTCCCCACGATGTGCTATACATGATGGAAAACGGTCCCCACAATTTGGGAAATACACGCCATCGTACACATACCCATTTATGTTTAAATGCATTAAATGAAAAAGGGACAAAAATTAAACGTATAGAGTCTTATTTATTTATGTATTTCTTTTGATGGTTAATCTGGACAATTAACATTTTAATGATTTACTGATTTTCTAGTAAAACCCCTTCAACGCGAGTGTGATCTCATTATTACCGTGTTCTGACTTTCCGAGGTAATGTGAACGCATCATTATCCCTATTCTGCACAGGGCGAGGCTGAGGAAAAATACAGATATGCGCTTCTTTAACTTTCAGCCTCACAATGGAAAAACAACTTTTTTTACTCAAAAAGTTAATAATTAAATATGTGAAAAATGTTTCTTATGAGTGAAACTTTTTTAGATTTACTTGTTTTTATAAACTTTGACATAAAGTAAGTCCATTCTGTGTGAAACTGAATTTCTTTAAACAGTTTGGCTTTAAATCTAAAGAGAATATATTTCCAGATAATTAGAACAAACTTACTCGCAGAAACAAGAAGAGCCGCAAACAGCAGAACCCCGAACTGTAAGGTAAACATCATAACAGCCATCCCCTTCTTCTGTAGCTTCATATATATTACATTTAATTGATGATGTCTAAGAAACAAAGTCAATTAAAAAGTCGGATTTAAAATAAACTCTAAAAATGTTACAGCAGGTTCATCAGTCGTCGCTCAGCCTCTACTAGGAAGATCTCCCTCCCTAAAGGCGTGGGTTGGTGAGAAATCATTGGCTGCTGCAGTGCTAGAAGCGTGGCCGCCATCTTGGAGCGGTCGTTCTACCCATAGACGGCCCGCACTGTACTGCCGTTGGACCGCCATCTTGGGGAGGTCGCACTACCCATAGGAGTAGACGCGCTGTACAGCCGCGGGGGCCGCCATCTTGGGGAGGTCGCACTACCCATAGGAGTAGACGCGCTGTACAGC
>NW_015151622.1:67933-69031 GCF_000732505.1 Cyprinodon variegatus
AAAGAAACCCACTGAACAGGATGAGTTATGTGTAAAAAGTTCCAGAAATGAGCTGTTTAACAGCTGGAGGGGATTCCAGATGCTTTTAAACATTCTGTTCCGGTTCAGAGTAAAGCCAGTTCTGGTTCAGAGATTCTGATTACTTAAATCTCTATAAGAAGATTTAAGTAATCAGAATCCAGATTTAACAGACCAATTAGATTTGGAACATTTCTGTTTAAAGTTACGATACAAATTAAAATTGGACTATTTTAACAAACTAGAAGCACTCTAACTACAAATAGAAAAACTATTGAATAAGACGAATATTTTCACTTCTCAGTTAAAACAAACAAATTCAGATTAACGTCACAGGTTTAAATCTCTGCGCCAACCTTTAAAATCAACCTTAAAAGCTGAAAGGGAAAATATTCAGATTTATTTTGGGTTTTTATCAAATTGTCAGCATTTTCTGCTCCTCCCAGCTGTCAGGACGGTTAGAGGTCAGGAAGGTTCTTCTGATGTTGACCCAAACCCAGACAACAGAATCAGGCATTCAGTGCGTTTAATGGAACATTTAATTACATTCTTCACATGTGAGACAGAATGAACTCAGGTACATGAGCTGTGATATATAAACATGTTAAAGCAGCTTCATTAACAGCTGGTAACAGAGACGACATTAACATTAACGTTGGAGGAGATGACCTTCAGGTTCTACTGATGAATCCAAGCTGCCAGGATGTGAATGAGAGAGAAACCTAATAAAGCTGCAGCTGACCTGGTTTATGAGGGAATTACCAAAGATATGACATAAAAACTGCTGGAAAATGTAAAAACTTCAAGTGTTTTAGCAACATTTGTTCACCTCATCTGAAACAAGAGATTTCCTATGAAAATTAAGACAGAAAAGTCACATATTTGTGAATTAACTCAAGCTTGTTAACAGAGGATTAAATTACAAAAAAAATGTCTTGAAATTGTTCTGTTTCAGCTTATTTCTATTTATTTATTTTAGCTAAAAAAGTAACAAACCAAAGATGAAACATGAACCAACGTTTTTATGAATGTTCAAAGATCAACTGTCATTAGTTATTAATCCCAAAATAAACTGTGCAG
>NW_015151622.1:69131-73538 GCF_000732505.1 Cyprinodon variegatus
GCGCCATAGACCTCCATTATTTGAATGTCAGCAGACAGCAAGAAGCCTCCCAGATCTCCAGATGCATTTGAGATATCAAAAAAGTACTCCAGGGTGTTGTTCAGCATGGGGGTGAGTAGAAAATGAAGGCTAATCATGTTTTGGGTGTACTATTCCTTTAAGGATTTTAAAATAAAATACATTCATATTATAAGGACTGTTATTGGGTTATATTAACATAAGAATTTCCAATTTGTATCCAGTTATAGATGTAATGGATGAAAAAGAAATTAAAATGAATTTTTTCCACCTTTTTGATCTTTATAATTTATCCGTTCAAGTGCTTTGAGTAACTTTTTTATTAGTTTTGGATCCTTTAAAGTAGCGACAATTTGGCTCAAAGTCGCCGATTCTTGGTTTATTTAGAGGACAAGTATTTTGTTTGAAGTAACACTAAAGCAAAAATATCTAAATTTTAATATAAAAATGAAAATATGCATCATTTGGAGGCCTATGGAGGCTAAATGCCGCAGAAAAGTTTCAGGGAAACATCAAGATGTCCTTAAAGTCATTTAGAAACTAAAATAAAGATGTTTTAATGGCCAAACCAGCTGAAGATTAAAGCCATGTTCCTGTGGAAGGAATAAAGTTTGTCTTTCTGCAGCAGCTGCTCCATATCTGGAGTCTTAAGATCATTTAGCTTCATGTTTGCTTTTGTTGCTCTCCAGCTTTAATGCAGCCCTGAACTGAAAGTCATGAACATCATTCTAGCTCATTTGGATTGTGACTTATGTGGTTTAAGCTCCAATGCTGAGAAACGGGAGCCGTTTATTTAAGGCTGCAGGTCAAACATCTCCACTATCAGAAACAGAAGCTGCTGCTTCCAGATGACATGTCAGGTAAAGCATAAAAGAGAGTAATGCAGTGGTGGCTGGTAAATAGAGGGCGCCGTCTCAACCACCCAACAACCCTCATTAAAACATTAACAAAATATATATATATATATATTTACATCATGAGCTGTGAACTTTTAAACCTTGGGGTTTCGTCGAATAATGTGAGCTGTAACTGAGTGCAACAATTGAAAAAAAAATGCACATTGTAAGCCTGGTTTTAGGCGATCCAACACTGACTGAAATTAGTCTATCAGCCAAAAACAAATATTGACTTGCATTTAAAATCTCCAGTAAAAGCATGTTGATAGAAACGTCTGTTTTAAGTTTATAAATGGGTCAGTTGTTGTCAGACTATTGTTGATTCTTTAACTTCAAATAGTTTTAACATTCCTGCAACAAAATGAGAAAGAAAATGATGTTCACTCTGTACTGATTTCCTCAATCTCTGTATTAGTTAATGCATTTTGCAATGGTAGAAAAATAAAAAAATATTATTGGGGCCTCTCCATTAAATTGATGGAGGCTGATGTTCACAGCGGGCCTGAGTTCTGTCCTTGGCGATACCAGAAAAATCCACCAATGACAGCAGCTAGCAGCCCCAACAGGCCAATAGGAAGGCCTACTTTCAGCCCGAGGTCATTGACTTCTTCTTTCTCTGGAGACAGAAAACATAAAACAGAGGAGGCAGTTTGTTAAAAATCACTGGATGACGGTGAGAAGAGACAAAATAAATTAGACAAATTAACAAGAGACAGGAATTTTAAAAGATTCTCAAGAAAACTAGAGAGAGAGATGGGTGAAAATATGAAGACAGGTTTTTTTCTGAATGTTCCCCAACATGTCTGCTCTGTTTCTCCTACAGGTAAGGTTCTCCCTCTGTGGTAGATGATCAGCTCTATCTCCTACATTTCTACAGATAAACAACTTTCAGTGACACTAAATCACATCATAATCATCATATTAGCCCTTTATTATTGGTTCATTAGTGCAGTAGTCCCCAAACAGTGGTGTGCTCCCCCTAGTGGCGGTGCAGTGTAATTGTAGGCAGGGTGTAGTCAAAATAAGTTAAATAAATTACCCACTTTGAGAGTTTTTTTACTTTATTTGTAGATAGCATTATTCATTTCGGTTACACAATAGAATAAACATCTAAATTTAAAATAATTGGATTTTAAAGGTGGTAGTATTAGCTATTGCAGTATTTAATTTACTGCAACGGACTTTTCTAAAGTAAAAGGGGAACCAAGCTGGAAAAGATGGATGCTCTCTGCAGAAATGTCTTTAGATCACGTGAATCATCTCAAGGCTGTTCCATCCATTTGTTTTCCATTATATTTGGTTTGATTTGATATTAAATGTTTTTAGTTTTTTTTAATGAGAGCTTTAAGTAGAGTTTCTACTGGGCCTGGGACTTTAACCTGTCAATTTCAGTTAAGGAATTACATAGATTCTAACTCATAAAAATATTACGCAATTAATGCATTTTTTCCTTTCTTTTTTTATATACCTAATAAACTCCATAGCAGGAAGCTTTGCATTCTGTGATAAATCTGAAGCAGCATCACAAACGTTGGTCCATTGAGGATATTCAAGATAAAATCCATCTTAACAGAAATTACGCTGGAATTGCAGGAATTCCTGGAGGATTGAAGGTCACACCACACATTTAGAACTTCTCAGGTAGAGGATTCCAGGAGCCTGAATGTTGCTCACCTGGTGTATTTACACGTAACAATCACAAGGCTGCTTCACGTAAAGGGGTGTGAATTGACTAGAATTTGGTGATAACTATCATGATGCATGTGTCACTTAATGATTTATTCTGATTTATTTCCCGATACACTAAGAAAGTGTACATATCCAGCATTCTCAGCAGTGTATTTCAAACATAGCGGGCCGTTAGGCTAAATAAAGGTCAACGCTATGTTGGAAATTAGGCCGATACATACATTTTTTTTATGAGCCTTTGACTGACATCTAGGTTTCCTCTCCAGCACCTTTCAGCGCAAACGCTGGTTATACTAACACTTTTAGAATTACAATGAATTATGCAGATACCCTTTTAATGAGAATAATAGCTGCAGAAACAGGGTTCTTAAACATATTTATCTCCTTATTTACACATATTAATAATTAAACATTATTGATCTCACATTGGAGAAATTTACCTCTGCATTTAACTCATCCCCTTGGGGAGCAGCGGGCTGCTATTGAGAGGCGCCCGGGGAGCAGCGTGGGGTTAAGGGTCTTGCTCAGGGACCCAGAGTGGCAGTCTGTGGGAGTGGGGCTCAAAGTCAGAACCTTAGGACTCCAAGCTCTATGCTCTAACCACTAGGCCACCATTCTCCAATAAACAAGAAGGAAGCGCATGAAAACGTGAACCATGCGCCGTTGCAACTGTCAGCAACGCCCCAAGGCAGTTAAAAAAAGTTGCAAGAGCAGGTTTCACTAAAATATAGATAAATAAATGGCTCCCAACAGCCCACTCCAACGCTCATAAAGACTTGTGGTGAGAGCCCTGTTAAAACATTAGAAACCAAATATTTTTCTACATTTGCCCCAATATTTTACGTTATTCCATCATGTTCTACTCACCCATATGAGTTTAGTGTCATTTGGAGCCGTTCTGAAGATATTCAATTAGGTTATATCCAAGTAACGTCTTCCTATGGGCAACGACTTGAAGGCACAAACTAAACTGTTCATCATTTATTCTTTAAATGACACAAAACTCATATGGGTGAGTAGAACATGATGGAATAACGTAAAACCAAGGGCCCAATTTAAAAAAAAACGGCGTGCCCCTTGAAACTTTGAAAGGTTATCATTTATGCACGACTCTAATATTATAGATTAAACCTTAATCTAGTCTATTTGAGTTTTATTTTTTCCTTTTGTGTTAACCTAATGGTATATATTGCGTAACCTAAAGATAGAAACAACTAAAATGCAGATAAACATGGTTTAATCATATTTTGCCGCAGTACTCTGAGCGTGTTTGATGATGACGTCAGAGACGCAGTTTAATGGAAAAAGTGTAAAAGGCATCAAATTGTCTCAGTAAAGACATAAATAATATTTATAAGATGTGTATTAGCATTCTTTAGTGATTTAAGTATAGAAATAGTACCATTGTTATGGTGATGTTGATGAATATCTGCTTGGTAAGGATTGGGACACTGCTGCCTGGCTGCATAGAGCTAGCATCAACAGCTAACTTCTATCGTGTTCTTGCTAATCGTCATTGAAGTAGCACAGATTTGGCAGCAGGTGTTACATTTAGTCGGGTAACTTTATTGTGCGGTTTTAACCGTCACACATTAGTTTGCAGGAGGAAAGTGCTGGTTTTTTGGCTGCCTTCAAAATAAAAGCATGTGCTGCAGACACACATCTAATCACATAAAACATATTATAGGAGCCTCTCTGTTTATTTAACATCATAAAACCTGGTAAATATAGGTATTGCACAGCAAGGCTGAAATTTGATCTGACTTTGCATGAGATCAACAACAAACCACAACATGAAATGAAT
>NW_015151622.1:75096-80555 GCF_000732505.1 Cyprinodon variegatus
TATAAAGACTTAAAAGATTATACTTCCTGGCATACAATGGATTTTTTTAGCAAGCCAGAACAGATAACATGTAAACTTAGACAATTTATTGTTATTTTGTATACACTTGTGAAATTTCGATGCATAGAGCTTACAACAGTGAAATAAACATTACCATTTATAAAGTGGGGCAGTGATAAAGAATGTAGACAGTGTAGGAGAAAAGAAAAAAAATAAACAGTATAAAGTCACGTTGCAAAGGGCACTGATATGGAAAGGTTCAGTTCAGTGCAAAAAATATATATATATATATATATATATATATATATATATATATATATATATATATATATATGGTGCAAGATGCAATACAACATAAAGTTGTGTTCTAAGGCTGATTCTTTCCAGTATAACCCTTACAAGTGTGCCTTTTGAGACCGCTCGTCCTGGACTCACTAGTGTATTTGATTACTTGATTACGTTTTACAAGCGGCGTATTGAGTGCTAACACCGTGATAATGAACTCTTGTGAAGTTCGGTAATATCTGAGACTTTCCTCTCAGCTCCGTCAGTTTTACAGAAACGTCCTTACTTCTAAATTTGCGTTGCAAATCAAACTTTTCGAAGTAGAGTTCGCCACTACCTGTTGGTCCCTCCATTGTTGTTTTTTAGCGCGGGTGAAAAACTCAGAGCGGAAGTACTGTTGGTTTTTGGGTCGTGTAGTTTTTTTGACTCGCATTATAGTGTAGGCTTAAAGGAAAAAAACTACAAAATGGCGGCGCCAGTAGTGGATTTTTTTTCTTTCTATTTTGTTTTATTTTTTGGCATCGATCCTAGTTTTTTTTTAGTTAGTATTGGTTTGCTCCTGCTCCCGTTAATGTTTAATCCTGTACCGTCCCAATCACGTGACCGTTACTAATACTGACTCCCATGTCAGTCTCTAGGGGGAGTGAGGTGCCTTAGGACACGCAGCGCTGGGTTGAAATTTAAAATATGGAGGGAAATGTAGAAGTAAAGCTTATTTGCTTTTTAGTTTAACAAACTTTAAATGCAAAAAAAAAAAAAAAAAGAATCAAACAGTAAAAAATGTAAAACAAGCAGCTTGTTCCAGATGTGAGGAGCAGAGAAAGTAAACGCTGCCAAAATCTCTAAAAAACTCAAGTTTTAATTTCTTCTACCTGGATTATTGAGATGCATCGAGACAAACGGGTTTACTGTTTATAAACAAAGATGGCTGCCATAAAATTTAGCCCAAAAGGCTTAGAAGAAAAGTGGATTCCAGGTGAGCGGGTGGTTCTGCCCATGGAGGTCCTTTTAAGCTCTACCTCTTAATCCAGAAGCAGGCTGTGGCTTTTCTTCCTCTGTTCAGTGTATGGGCGCACATGGCACTGGGGACGGGGGGTCATGTCCACTCCAGACTTATAGAGACCCCCACTGGCCCTAAGGTGGGAACTAGAAGTTTTTTGCTGAAATTCTTCTGGATGACTTGATCAGTTGAAGCTATAACCCGCGCAGTACTGCCACCTGCTGCTGACGTTAGGTATCACCATAAATGAGACTGCCCTCAAACTACATGAACGGTTCAAAGCGTATAATAACTGCATGTCCTGAGCCCGTAGCATCATCAGTCACCCATCATCCCCCCACCATGGACTGTTCTCCCTGCTGCCCTCTGGGAAGAGGCTTCACATCATTGGATGCAGGACCAGTAGATTCCAGAACAGCTTCTTCCCCACCGCCATCAGACGGCTGAATGTTAAATAAAAAAAATTAAAACACTGAATGCTGAAAAACCTGTAAATCAAGTCGCGGTCCTTTGTTTACATAGCGTATATAAATAGGAATAAAGTTTGTCTAAGTGTAACAGAAGGATGCATCACTCAGTGGAGCAATGTTTATGGAGGTAATAGTGACTATTATTGATTCTACAGTTGTTCAATACTTTGTTTTCAAAATAAATCCTCAAAAAAAAAAGAATAAAAAGTAAATGCGTATACTGGCCAGCATCTCTCCTTATTCACAGAAAGCTGTTGAACAATGGGAGCTATTTAGACCCGATCACAGTGAGGCGAAATAAGGTAAGAAGAAAGCAGCACAGCTGTTAATAGCGACCCTTAATGGAGGGCTGCCTTCTACTGCTGTGTGATGGCGTACAGTTAGAGCCTGGAGATTGAAAGATGGATAAAACGCCACAGAACAGCATTTTTGGAGCGATGAAAAGATAAGAATCCAGTCATTTGCACGGCAGTGAAAAAGACTGATGTGGGTCACATTTCCCTGCAGTGGGAATGAAGCCAAAGTTTATGTGAAATGATTGGTGGAGCTAAAGGTTGACAGATGAATAACAGAAAAGTTCTGTAGGAAAGCACAGCAACATGTTAATATTACTGACATGTAGCCCAGTAAAGATGGTGGAGGGTGATAATATTATGGGTGGTGCTGCTGAAATGAGTCTGTTTCTGCAGAGATTACTCAGAGATTACTAATGTAGGCTCACAGCCACAGCAGTTTTCCACTGAATCGTTCCATTTTTAAGAGGAAAGGAGAACAGTTTNAATATTTGGATGCTAAAAACAAAAAGTGAAGCATTGCTGAAAGTTGTAAAATCCACAGGAGCAGACTGACTTCATCATCCGTCTCTGTCTTTTATTGATCAATATAAACCTGACCTGTAGGCAGGGAAATCTAATTCAAACGAAACTACTTTTATAAACTTATTATACGTTTTATATTTTTTCCTCCCAGGCTTTGATTTCTTAATTTTATATTAAATAATGAGGAAAAGTTCTTCTGTTGTTTTAGTTTTAATCACCACATATTAAACCAGTAGATGAACTTCACTGTTTTTAACATCACTCTACTTAAAAGCCTTTTTCAGCAGCTAACATGGCTGATATCTGTGTTAAGCTGATTCCAAATGCATCAAATTAAACCTCCAAGCTTCTCTTTCTTCATGTGAGTCAATAGATGATTTAAATTTTTGATTCTAAACATCAATAACTGCTTAGATTTTCTCCAAGCTGGATTAAATCAAACTCTATTAACTCACTTTTTTCGTTGACCTCCAGAGTGATGGTTTTTATTGTCTTTGTTTCCATGACGACCTTGCAGCTGTATTTCCCTGCATCACTGAGGTTGGTGTTGGACAGGACGATGGACATATCTCCATTGGTCATCTCCTTATCGCTGAGCTTCACTCGGCCCTTGAAGTGTGGGTTCTGGAAGCTTTCATAAGGTTGGTTATCTCTAAAGTAGAAGACATAATCTTGCCCCAGGCCTTCTTTGCTCCACTGCAGCACCCTTAGGTTACCCTGTTTTTCCACCATACAGGGGAGGACAGCTTCTTCCCCCACTGTGGTTTTAACTGCTGTGAGAAAAACACAAATATAAATAAGGTTTCTTATTGTTTTGCACACATTTTAGATGATAAACTTTTGTTTTACTGTATATACGATAATCTACTGTTTTAAAAGTCAGAAAAAAACCTATGTCTATTTAGGAAAAATGAGCTGCTCTTAGTTATAAAGACTTAAAAGATTATACTTCCTGGCATACAATGGATTTTTTTAGCAAGCCAGAACAGATAACATGTAAACTTAGACAATTTATTGTTATTTTGTATACACTTGTGAAATTTCGATGCATAGAGCTTACAACAGTGAAATAAACATTACCATTTATAAAGTGGGGCAGTGATAAAGAATGTAGACAGTGTAGGAGAAAAGAAAAAAAATAAACAGTATAAAGTCACGTTGCAAAGGGCACTGATATGGAAAGGTTCAGTTCAGTGCAAAAAATATATATATATATATATATATATATATATATATATATATATATATATATATATATATGGTGCAAGATGCAATACAACATAAAGTTGTGTTCTAAGGCTGATTCTTTCCAGTATAACCCTTACAAGTGTGCCTTTTGAGACCGCTCGTCCTGGACTCACTAGTGTATTTGATTACTTGATTACGTTTTACAAGCGGCGTATTGAGTGCTAACACCGTGATAATGAACTCTTGTGAAGTTCGGTAATATCTGAGACTTTCCTCTCAGCTCCGTCAGTTTTACAGAAACGTCCTTACTTCTAAATTTGCGTTGCAAATCAAACTTTTCGAAGTAGAGTTCGCCACTACCTGTTGGTCCCTCCATTGTTGTTTTTTAGCGCGGGTGAAAAACTCAGAGCGGAAGTACTGTTGGTTTTTGGGTCGTGTAGTTTTTTTGACTCGCATTATAGTGTAGGCTTAAAGGAAAAAAACTACAAAATGGCGGCGCCAGTAGTGGATTTTTTTTCTTTCTATTTTGTTTTATTTTTTGGCATCGATCCTAGTTTTTTTTTAGTTAGTATTGGTTTGCTCCTGCTCCCGTTAATGTTTAATCCTGTACCGTCCCAATCACGTGACCGTTACTAATACTGACTCCCATGTCAGTCTCTAGGGGGAGTGAGGTGCCTTAGGACACGCAGCGCTGGGTTGAAATTTAAAATATGGAGGGAAATGTAGAAGTAAAGCTTATTTGCTTTTTAGTTTAACAAACTTTAAATGCAAAAAAAAAAAAAAAAAGAATCAAACAGTAAAAAATGTAAAACAAGCAGCTTGTTCCAGATGTGAGGAGCAGAGAAAGTAAACGCTGCCAAAATCTCTAAAAAACTCAAGTTTTAATTTCTTCTACCTGGATTATTGAGATGCATCGAGACAAACGGGTTTACTGTTTATAAACAAAGATGGCTGCCATAAAATTTAGCCCAAAAGGCTTAGAAGAAAAGTGGATTCCAGGTGAGCGGGTGGTTCTGCCCATGGAGGTCCTTTTAAGCTCTACCTCTTAATCCAGAAGCAGGCTGTGGCTTTTCTTCCTCTGTTCAGTGTATGGGCGCACATGGCACTGGGGACGGGGGGTCATGTCCACTCCAGACTTATAGAGACCCCCACTGGCCCTAAGGTGGGAACTAGAAGTTTTTTGCTGAAATTCTTCTGGATGACTTGATCAGTTGAAGCTATAACCCGCGCAGTACTGCCACCTGCTGCTGACGTTAGGTATCACCATAAATGAGACTGCCCTCAAACTACATGAACGGTTCAAAGCGTATAATAACTGCATGTCCTGAGCCCGTAGCATCATCAGTCACCCATCATCCCCCCACCATGGACTGTTCTCCCTGCTGCCCTCTGGGAAGAGGCTTCACATCATTGGATGCAGGACCAGTAGATTCCAGAACAGCTTCTTCCCCACCGCCATCAGACGGCTGAATGTTAAATAAAAAAAATTAAAACACTGAATGCTGAAAAACCTGTAAATCAAGTCGCGGTCCTTTGTTTACATAGCGTATATAAATAGGAATAAAGTTTGTCTAAGTGTAACAGAAGGATGCATCACTCAGTGGAGCAATGTTTATGGAGGTAATAGTGACTATTATTGATTCTACAGTTGTTCAATACTTTGTTTTCAAAATAAATCCTCAAAAAAAAAAGAATAAA
>NW_015151622.1:83190-93228 GCF_000732505.1 Cyprinodon variegatus
AGAACTTTTTTGACTATAGTCACTTTACTTGAGTGATTTTTTTGGCCAGGGGGTCAGGATTTATATAACTTTCTCCTCCACTACATTTCTATGAAGCTGTTATTTCCTTGTTCCTTTTGGCTCAGCTTAGCCTTGAAAACCTGTTGCTGTTTTTCTTTTTCTGAATGCTTTCCAACATGGGTGGGCAACTCCAGTCCTGGAGGGCCTGTATCCTGGAACTTTTAGATTGAATCAAGTAAAGAAAGCAGCACAGCTGTTAATAGCGACCTTTTATTGGAGCGCTGCCTTCTACTGCTGTGTGATGGCATAGAGTTAGAGCCTGGAGAGTGAAAGGTGGATAAAACGCCACATGGCCGTTCAGACAGCGGACATTTTAAAAAATATCTGACTTCTTTAACACATCTAACAGCATTTTTGGAGTGATGAAAAGATAAGAATCCAGTCGTTTACACGGCAGTGAAAAAGACTGATGTGGGTCCAACTGCAGTTCCCTGCAGTTGGAATGAAGCCAAAGTTCAGTTGAAATGATTGGTGGAGCTAAAGGTTGAGAGATGAATAACAGAAAAGTTCTGTAGGAAAGCACAGCAACATGTTAACATAATGTAGGCTCACAGCCACAGCAGTTTTCCACTGAATCGTTCCATTTTTAAGAGGAAAGGAGAACAGTTTCAGTTAAAAACACTCTAGATGACTCAATATGACTAAAGCTGGAAATGCAACACCTTCCAATCATTGTTGAATTAAAACTGCAAATGTAATAAATGAAACAATATCCAAGGGACCAGTTAGTTAAAGTTTCTGTCCCAGATCATATCGGTAGAAATGTATAGAGTATTGCCTTTTCAGTACAGGGACCATAATAGAGGCCTGGGCCAGTTCTACAGGGGCCACTGGCCCCTATATGGAACCGCCGATCTGGTATAGTACAGTTTTCACTTTGTTGCTCCATACTATAGATAATTAAAAGGAGAAACTGATTGCATAGTGGGGAGGTAATTCAACCATTTGATTCAGGTGTGCTGGACCAAGTTTGAATGGAAACCAGCCCTGAAGGACTGGAGTTGCAATCCCTGCTTTTCAACATAATTCTTATTTTTATGGCATTTTTATGCTTTAGTTCTTTCCAGGTGGTGCAGAATCTGTAACAGGTGGTTCTATGGTTTCTAAATATTTTTACAGAAATGTAAAGATGTTAGAGTATTTAATTTGTACTTATGATTACTTTGGTATTTTCATTGGTGAATACTTCAGTACTTTAACTTGTGTAGATATTTGACTACTTTTACTAGTAGTTAAGTAGATTAAACTCTGAGTATCAGTACTTTTCCTAAAGCAGTTTACTACTGTTGAGTACTATGGCCACCAGTGTAAGTAAAGGTCAAACTATGGAGCTTTTTTTTAAGCTTTTATTGATTTACTGTCAACACAGACTGTCCTCTGGACCTGCATGCAGGCTGGTATTACAGTTTAATTAGTAAATATTTACACTGTTCAACGTCAAATAGAACATCTTTTCTCTTTAGTTTACTTTAAACTGTGAGGAAACTTTACTCACTTGCAGCTGCGAGCTCCATAAATCCCAAAACAAGACAGAGGAGAGCCCGGTTCAGTGCATCCATTGGAGCAGGGCGGTGTGTGGAGGGAGGAGATGGGACCGACTGCAGGCCCAGGGATCCCTTCTACACTGTCTCACTGATAATCCACTCTGAAAGGATCCCAGACAGATGCAAAATATCACTTCTATGACCACGCAGAGGAAGGACTCCTTCTGTTTGGGAACAAAATAAATAAGACACGGCAGAAAGAAAGGCGCGCTTTGAGCGGGAGGAACTAAAACAACCGACAATAAGGAAGTGAAGTAATCAGTAAAACTGCTCCTGAACTTTCGGTCCGGATCCGAAATGACTGATAAATAATGACTCTGGAAATGTAAGTTTATCTGTAGATAAAAACAGAATCAAACCTTTTAAGTTGTAATCTTTTCTTCGCTGCTTGTTGTTCTTCCTGTAAATCCTCTGATCGCTCCCTGAGAGGCGCGTCTGCGCACAAGCTGCAGTTACCCAACCACTAGGGGGAGCTATAGATACATTTACAGAAAACTGATATACTGTGTATTTATATTTCTAAAAACTCCATAAATTTTTTTTCCTATTTAGTGAAATCATAGAGGTAATACAAGAACACAATAATCATAGTTTATTTATAAAATAAACCTTAAAAACAAAGTGTGCTCAAACATAACAACTAAAAGAAGAGAAAAAATAATTAATGAGCAAATGAATCCAATCAGTAATAAAAGGCAAATATGTAGCTCCCTGGATCCCTGATGCATCAAAATACATTCTGCATTACAACAGAATTTAAAGTTACAGAGAAACGCCATAGAGGAGCAAATACACAATAACAGTCACACCTCTTCAGATTATGACGTCTAATTTCACAAATTATATTCTGAGTTAAATCAAACAAGTTGTGCATTTTAAATATTTATCTCTTTCATGAATTTTAATTCCTATCATGCAGGAAAACAGCTGCATGGATGCTTTATCTCATTCATTTTTGCTACAAACATGACAGTGATAGTAAAAAATAATCTGTGGCCTGAGGATCGGCGGTACCCTGGTGAACCTTGAGATTCTGTATTTTAACTTAAATATTAGGCTTAAATATCGTTGTTGTCAATGATCAACTCTAAACGCTGCTAAAATACAACATCGGTAAAAGACCTGTACTTATGTAGCACTTTTTCAAGTCTGGAGACTTGACCAAAGCGCTTTACACTATATTCAGTCATTCACCCAGACAATGATGGTGGTGAGCTATATTGTAGCCACAGCTGCCCTGGGGCTCACTGACAGAAACGACGCTGCCGTACACTGGCGCCACCGGGCCCTCTGACCACCATCAGTAGACAATGCAGGTGAAGTGTCTCGCCCAAGGACACAACCACACTGAAAGTCGGAGCTTGAACCATGAACTCTTCAATGTCAGGGCAAATTCCTACACCCAACGCCACTGTTGCCCTATTAAATTAAAGTAAAACACTTTCTGGAAACAATAAAAATGTAGCACAAGACAAACCTCTGATTGAGTCATGGAGAAACAGATTTGTGATTTTTAGTCTTGTTCTTGTTAAACTTGTTAAATTCTTAGCTGCAGCATTTCCAAGCTGGATGATCATATATTGGTAGACAATCAGTGAGGCTCTAAGGAACAATGTTCACCACTTGTGTTCTGTCCCCAACACGTAGAAATTGACCTCTTAATGATTATTGCTTATTTCCTGTCTTTCAGTAGCCTGACGTAGTCCTACTCAATTCTAGTCAGAATATGAGTCTGATACTGCTCCATAGAGCTGTGATTATGGGGCGTGTTTCAAAAGAACCAGGGAAAAAAATGCCTCTGCACTCAATTGGATAGACCTACAACCAATAAGAGCAACGGAGTGCGTGACGTATGTTAAGCGACGCATAGTTGTTGTCAACAAAAATCAAAGCGTGCAGCTGCACGCCTAGAATAAGAAGATGAGCCTTGATCGCGTTTCTCTGTTCCTCTTTTAAAATTAATTTGCTGTCGATATCTTCTAGAACAGACCTAATAGCAGAATCTACTCACCTCAACTCTCCGGCGGCAGCCATTGTTGTCGTCACCCAAGCGCGCTTTGGTCACGTGGTTGATTACGTTACTGTTGATCATCTGTCCATCATCGTATAAAGCCCGCCCTGACAATTTGATTGGATCGCCAGAGAGTGGGCGATAATACTCGCGCTACTATGGAGCAATGCCAGACCGAACTTCCCGACCTCATACCTTGTGGGCGGGACTAAGTTCGGAAAGGCACCCAGGCTAGTCTTTCAGTGTACCTTTGTCAAAATACCAGGATTATGATCAACTGACCCTACATTTGTTAACAGTACCTTCATTCAGGCTAACTAGTATTCAATCCATAGCGGCACAGAGGATTGGAGGATCTGGGTGGTTGAAGACGACACAAGAAGGAGCTGCCAGCCTCATATCAGACCATGCAATGAGTTTATGAAGAATCCATCCCAGCTGATGTATGACAGAAAAAAACGAGACAATTTCAAAAGCTAAAAATTGACTACAGCCTCCAGTTTATCCATGAAGGACTAAGTCTTCATGCAGGCTTTATTATCCCCAATAAAAGTCTTTGACATGCCTCTACTATCACACTTATAAAAGGGACTGAGAACATTAAACATTAAGAACCGTGATCAGTGAGTTCTTACAGTGGAGCGAAGGTAATGGGCTGGGGTTAAACACTGGAAAAGCAAAGGAGATGATGGTGAACTTTAGCAAAAAAAGAGCTCAACATAGATCTGTCATCATGGAGGATGAGTAAATCGAGGTGGTCTCCTCATATAAGTACCTCGGAGTCCACCTTGACAATAAGTTGGACTGGTCGGTGCAGGCAAATGCGGCATACAAAGGGGCAAAGCAGAATCTACGTCCTCAGATGACTTAGGTCATTTGATGTGTGTATAGATATGCTTTTCCTCTATTATCAGTAGGTTGTGGACCGCCCTGTTCTTTTTGTGTTTGCCTGCTGGGGAAACAGCATTACTAGCAGGGCTAGGAGTAGAATAGACAAGTTCATGAAAAATTGGTGGAGAAAAGGACTAGGGCAATAATAGACTCCATAACAGCCAATGGGAGCCATCCATTGCACGGCACTATGGTGTAACACCCGTCAACAATGCATTGGTAAAGATAAAGCACCCTCTGTTTCACAACGCCAGAGTATTTCAACATAGCAGGCCATGACACAAATGGTTCTGTTTTGCTGCAACAGTTATCAACCTTTAGAGAGGCAGACAAGAAAATCAGCTGCAATTATGAAGGAAGCTGCCATACTGTCGTACATGTATGTCAAGTGGAAGAGACATTTTCCAATTGTTATGTCCTATCAGCAGCACGGCTTATGAACTGAATGCTGTTCAGGCAGGTAAGTAAAAAAAAAAAAAATTGATGAATTTTAAAATAAAACCAAAATATGACCAATAGGACATAAAGTAAAGCTTTAAACTGAACTGAAGTCCCAGAACAGGAACAGTCACTCAGAGTTGCATGCAGAAAATACCCAGTCTCCACTGTAGATGATTTATGATAACAGGATGCCTTATCAGGGAATGTGTGACTGCTTAAAACTGTCATCACAACGCAGATGACCACTGGGGAGTCAGAGTTCGAGACATCTCCATGGGACGCTATGGCAACTGAAATTAAATGCACTTCCAAGGTTGTCTGGATTTGATAGAACAGTTATTGAAAAGTTGTCCAGGTGAAAGATTAACATGCATCTTTTCTGTTCAACAAATGAACACTGATGAAGGTATCACCATTCAGAACAGAGGACCCAGGCAAGACAGACAGTTGGATGATTCAAAAAGCATTTTTTTAAAGCGACGGGCTGTTGATTGGCAGTAGCAGTGGTTAGGGCGTCTGAGGCAGGAAACTCTGGAAAGAGGAAAACACAGGTTAGTGACCACGGTAACCTGATGGAGGATGATATGAACACCCGATTAACTAATCTGGTTTACAATTTCACTCCATAGGCAGAGAACGAGTTTGGATCTAGCCGGTCAGGCAAACAGATCTGAACAGGAACAGGCAGGCTCAAAGATCCAGGAGTCCAAAGACAGTTCAGGCCAAACATTCGGAAGGGAACAGGTGGGCTCAGTGGTTGAGAGGCAGAACAGGTTAGGATCAGGTAATAAGAAACACTAAGGAACTCTAGAAACCATCTCACCACTGACTAGAAAGAACAAGAATAATCTGGGCCTGATGAATGGATGCAAGCCCCATAAATAGAGGCAGGAGCAGGTGGATCAGAGGACCAGTGATGAGAAACCGGGCAGACTTAAACAGGTGAAAGGAGTTAATAATTAAGCCAGTCATCAGCACCAATATCATGAATGAAAGGAATCTTTTTAGGTTTTTAATTAGTTTTATTTATAAAATCCATTCTCCAGTTGGTTGATTTGTCTTATTTTCTATCTGGTTCATTTGAAATTGATCAAAGGCCAGCGCACTGAAGAGTCAGTTGCTGCAAAGTGGTTTAATGTTTCAGCACTTCACAAAGCTTCTCATGCCAAAGATGCCACCAACTTCTCTTTCTGCCTTGAGTAATAATGCGCTCTTTGCTTGTCTTTGCATGTCAGACACAGCTGCGTTCTCAGCGCTTACTTAATCTGCCCGCACATGTATCAGAAAGACTGGTTGGGTTAGAAAATAGAGAGCAAATCTGCCTTGCTATGTTCTGAATGACTTTCCTCCAGCCAGGGAGGAAGGGGCCGTGAGAGATAAAAGGTCTGCTGCTGCACAGACGGTGAGGCTACATTCAGCTGAAATCTTCAAGCAATTTGCTTGAGTTAAGTATTGATTTTACAGCTCTGGTTTTGACCTGATACCGAATTTAGTATCAATATCATGGATATTTTAGATCTTTCCACCCACCTCTAGTTTGCATCAATATGCTACATATCTTCTATAAGTCTGGGATCTATTCCTCCATCATCTGCTGCAGTAGCAAGCTCGACAAGCAAATAAAGCAGGTCGGTTCTGTTCTAGGAACTCCTCTAGAACCTCTGGAAATGATTTCACTGAGAGAAATTTGTCATAAAGTGAAAAACATTATAGAAAACAAAGAACAACCTCTTCATCAAACTGTTAAACAACAACAGAGAGTCTTTAGTCAGAGGCTTCTCCAGATCCGGTGCAAGATAGACCTCTACAGAAGATCCTTCTTACCTACAGCTATCAACACCTACAACAACTCGATGGAAAATAGAAGATGGGTTATTACATTAATTAATTGCTCTTTTGGATCAATTGAATATTTTTGAATGAAAACTAATTGAACTGAATGATGTGGAGCTCACCTCAAACATGAAGAGCTAGAGGATAATGCTGCTAATGGTGGAGGATATTCAGACTTCCTGCTTCTTGGAAGGTCAAAATGTGCATCAGAGAAGGATGGATCTTAGCTGGGCTGTGCTCTCTGAGGGTCCTTCTGTCTCCACATGGGTTTGTTGTGATAGATGCTTGTGCATCTTCTATGATCTTTATCAGCTCCTTCCGGCCTGTGTTGAAGGGCAGTTCTTCTCCCATCTAAAATCTACACATCAGGCTTTTAGCAAAGTCCAAGCTATGTTATCTACACTGCAAGAAATTGAAATCTAAATAAGTCATTTTTTCTTGCAATAAGTGCATTTTTTCTTGAATTGAGGAGGTAATTGAGACACTTTGCCGATGGAACAAGACAATTTACATTTAAAATAAGAAAACACAATTGCATTGTCTTATTTCAAGTAAATATTATCTAATTATCTTATTTTAAGACTAAGAATACTCATTACATTTGCAAATATCTTATTCACCTACTCAAATTAATGGTAAATACACTTAATTTAAGACATTTTTTCTCATTTTTAGATGTTTTTGCAGTGTACTCATTATTTTAGCTTGGAAAAAAGCCCTTATTGTTTTTATTTTTTCTTTATAATCTTCTACCAGCACATGCACAGATGCTTTTGTGCACATTTGCACCATTTATCCTCATGCATTTATAAACAGCTGTATGATATATTGAAGCTTTTGTAACGTCTAAGTTGTTGCCATTACGATGTACAGTTGAATGTAAAACATAGAGAAGTACATCTTCTGATATTTTGTGTTTTTTTTCTTCAATGATGTTTGATATTTTTTGATGATGTCTTCCTTATCCTTGAATAAGGCAAAAGCTTAAATAACTCATCCTTATCAGGTTAGACACATTAAAGCCATGGTGCAAGTGTTAAATTTGTAGCACAGGCATGTTCATCATGTTGTCAGTGAAATATGTCCTAACTAAGATGAACAGGGAAGTAAAGCTCTGTGAAGCAGGAAGCGGCGAGGCTTCATTTACTACATATCGGTCAGAGCTGATCTCAGATCAGCAGCAGCAGGATGGAGGAAGCAGCTCCACTGTGGCAGCTCTGTAAGTTACATTCGTCTGTTTTACATTTTCCAATTTATCCTCCTTCCACAGACTGTTCCATAGAGATAACCATAAGAACTTTAACTTTATTCTGCAGTGGGAATATTAGTTCTGTGCTGCAGAGCGAGTCAGGGTGAGTAAACATTCAGGCTCACAGTTTCTCAGATAAAAAAAAAAAAACATTGTTCTTTCTCCCAGCTCAAACTGCTGGGAGGTCATAATGTTGATTAGTTATCTGACTGTTTATCACAGATTGTGAGCAATTGTTTAGCTAAATGTCCTTATTCTCCTCCCAGCTGGTCTGACTGTGAGTCCCAGCAGATCTCAGTTCTTTAAAGGAGAATATGTGTCTCTGAGCTGTGAGGAGAACAACAGCTCTGCTAACTGGACTGTATGGGGGAAAACAACCACAGGAAACAGGACTCAGTGTGGATATGGATGGGGGATATCAGCTGGTTCTACCTGTAACATCACTTATGCCGATCCATTGGAAAGTGGAGTTTACTGGTGTTCATCCTCCAGAGAAGAAGCAGCCAGCAACAGCGTTAACCTCACCATCACTGGTAAGATCAGACACATACATTTTTATCCAGTTCAAGGAAAGAGATGAAAGAAAATTTTTATAAGTGTTAAAGCTTTTAAAGTTTTCTTAAGATGATTGTTGTTAAATGTTCATCTTTTATTATGTGTCTAATGTGTAACCAATAAGATTTAATAAGTTGGAATGGATCATTTTCAGGTGTTTCAAGAATCATAATTTCTATTGAAAGTTGCTTATAAGTATTTGACTTCTAGTAAACGTCATAAACATGTTAAACATAAATTAGTCCTATCGGTAAACCTGTTTGTGTTTTAGTGCATAAAAAGCTCAAATGAACATTCAGCTTAAAAATGTTTGTCCTTAAAGCAAACAAACAGTATTTTTAAATGTCACCATGTTGGTTCTGTTTTACTGATTGATGAAGTAATCACTGCTGATTGAATAAACAGATGTTTGATGGAGGAAATGGATGAAATGCTGTAGTTTGTCTCTGTGTTGAGGTGGATCAGTGATCCTGCAGAGTCCTGTCCTCCCTGTGATGGAGGGAGATGACGTCACTCTGAGCTGTCTAACAAAGAACACTCCCTCCAACCTCCCAGCTGCTTTCTATAAAGATGGCTCCCTCATCAGCACTGAGCCCAAAGGTAACATGACCCTCCACCATGTGAACCGCTCTGATGAAGGCCTCTACAGGTGTAAAATCAGTGGTAAAGAGTCTCCATCCAGCTGGATCTCTGTTAAAGGTCAGCAGCTTCACTAAACGCAGATAATATCTGAACATCCAATAAAAGTTTATACACCTGATTCCATTATCTTCCTTTTTCTTTATCACAGAGAAGCCTTCAACCACCTCTCCATCCATCACAACCATTCTCACAGGTGAGGAGTTTAACCCAATCCTTCATCTATGGGTGTTGGCATCAACAGTCGGTCATTTATTTAGTTCCCATCTTGTTTCTAGGGACAACCACCACAATCTCTGTCACCACAAACTCAACTGCTCTGGTTTCTTCCACCGTTCTCTTCCCAGTATTGGTTCCTACTGCCTGTGTCTGTGTTTTGGTTTTCCTGGTGGTGCTGGTCGTACTGGTGAGACAACGTGCTCACAACAAACCTGAAGGTGAGACTAACTTCTCAGCCATTTTATCTTCAGAGAGTTTTCAGATAGTCCTGAAACTGATTCCTTTGTTCATTTTCAGCTACCGTAGGAGGAGGAGGAGGAGGAGAGGGGGATGAAGTCACGTACAGCCATGTCCAAATACAGCAGAGTGAAGAAGAGAAAACCAAACCCAGACAAGAACATGGTGAGATTTTACAGCGTTTTAGAGCGAGTTGATTTAGAGGAACCAGAAACTCTACCAGCATGTAAGGCCTGTTAAGGATGGGTTAAACAGTTTAAAGTTAATCTATGTTCTAATCTGAACTAATGGTTAAAGTGTTCATGGAATATTGAGGACCTTTGTTTGTGTATCCTCCATCATGTGAATTTCACAGGCCC
>NW_015151622.1:95030-98101 GCF_000732505.1 Cyprinodon variegatus
GGGGGACAGGGGTTCGAGCCAAAAAAAAGGCACCGATCACCAGAACTCTTCAGAAAATAGAAAAACAAGAGGATATATTTAAATTATTTACCTTTATCTGGTTTCAACAAAATAAGTAAATTAATACAAGAAGCACAAAACTGTCTACATATGGACCCACAGTTGCCACATAATTATTGGCTAACTATAATTGCATAGAAATATGATGCAAGTCCATGAGAGGAGAAAAAATTTCCCTTCCGACTTTTTTATTTTCATCACAGTGAGAATGATTCACAAACCAGTGGGTGACCTTTTAGCCTCTGTTGTTTTCAGTCTACAGTTTTATTTCCATTAACCATCAAATAGCGCAAATTTTAATTCCCAAAAACATATTCTCTAAATAGAAAAACTGCAATAAAAAACTAAACCTTTGATAATTTGTTTTCTTTTTCTCTCATATCGAAATTGTAATTTTTCACAATAAAAACACGTTTTTTTATCACATCACCAAAGTCACATGATCTCCAGCTGGTCCTTACTGCCTTGTAAAAAGATGATGAAGAAGAAAGATGATGGCGCCTACTAGAGCTAATCTCATGTGTTTAAATTTGCTGCTGCCATGTTGTTTTCAAGGTTATCGCGTGAACAATAGATTTTAATTGTATTCGTTATTTAATGAAAATACCTCAAATATTATCATTTCTTTAAATTAGCAGAATTTCGACATAGTTTTGCGTACATTTGTAATGGAAACGCAGCAACAGTCACCATTTATGGAGCCTGTTGGCGACCATCTTATGGTGCATAGGCAAACATAAAATATTCTTAAAAGGATTATTTTTGCCCTTTATTTGAGCAGGTGAATCAGATTATCTACCAATGGAAGGAGCATTTATTTTCCATTATCTTGAAATATGTTACCTTTTTTCTCCACATCTACACTAAGGAAATGCTGACCTGCTTGTCTCTAGTAGTTCTTTGTTGACTTGTTGACATTCCCTATATCATAACTCTGGTCGCCTGGTCTTGTTCTGGTGAAATGGTCACAAGTGAATAGGGAAAGAAGTTTAAAAGACAGAAATGAAGTATTGCAAACCAAAAGGGCAATCTTAAAGCCTTTGTATGCAACAGGAGTGTGCTAGTGGAGCAATGTAGGTTCAGGATGTCGGGGTTTTCCCTAAAACTGGTGCCTTGCAGGAAGACTCAGGCCAGGCAACAAAGAAACCTTCTTGCTGCAAGGCTAACTGCTCACCATGCAGCCCTTTAATCTAAACATCAAAACTAATGTTTTTTCTATTTAATTGATTTTCTTTCTTCAAGTTGACATATTTGGATGTAATATTGATAATTAATAGACTGCTTGATGTATTTTCTCTAAACATATGCAGCTGTATGGAGGGAAGTAAAGTTTATATTTCCTTCTTCTCACAGACGGTGATCCATCTATAGTCTACTCAACCATAAGAACAGGGGAAGTGACTTATGGGGAGATAATCATCAAAAAGAAGAAGAAGAAGTCAAAGGCCAAAGAAAAAGGTAAAGTCTCTACTTCTGCAGACAGATTGCTTAACGGCGACGGTTCCTCTTTCCTTTTTAGGGTTTTTCTTTTTAAAACTAAAAGAGAAGGGAATGAAGCAGAAGTTTTTCCGGTTCTTTGCTCAACAAGTTGAATGTTTTTTGTTAAATGTCTTTTCTGTGTGGTTTGCAGAGGTTCTACAGGCTTTTGGCTTTGCAAAGAAAACCTGCATGGAAATTGGTCCCCCAATGTTAATTATTATCATGACCTTTCCATGACCTATACATTTGCTGTTATTAAACCCTTCATCTTCCTCCTTTCAATCTGTTGTCTACTGAGAAAGGTTATGCCAAATTTAATAAAAATTCTTCTGCTTGTTTTGTAAGATATGATTTTATTTCTCTTTAGGTGAAAGGATTTTATAGATTCCCTCCATCTTAGTTTTTCTCGAGAGCAAGATCAATTTTTTTGCTCATGAAGGGAAGGTCCAACACTTTGCCCCAGTGCTTTTATAATTTGGAGAAAAAAGCAGAACTGAATATCAATCTAACACATGAGAGCTGCTGTTCCTCTATAGATCAAGATTAGCTTTTCACCTGCTTCTTTTCTTCATGAATAAACAGTCAAAATAAAATAGATTTAACTCATTTTAAGAAGTCAGAAACGTCTTCATAAAGTTGCCAAGATATCTTACTTATCTGTGGGTAAAATTAATCAAAAATATACTGAGTGGAAAAAAATAAACACAAACTGATCAAGAAGCAAAAAAAAGGTATGCTCCTTCTCATGTTTAGACCTCTGGGACGTGGAGATCTCAAGACTATCATTTCCAATCCCACTTTTAACACTAGAAACTCAGTCAGCAGGAGGTTTAAAGCTAAATAAAAAAGTAAAAAAAAAAAGAAAAGAGGAAGTTGCACTATTTAGACATCTGATCAGGGTCAGTGATTATGGGAAATAATAATACTTAGTATAATGCTACCTCTCTGGGCTATAAGCACTACCAAGGAGTCATTTTCTGATTTTCACTCTTAGCCTGACATTTTATGGGGGATTTTTATTTAATTAGAATATAAAGTAGAAGCACAGCTTCCTCCTGCAGACGCCAGCTGGCCGCCTGAAAACATGTGGTCGTTGGTTCTAATCATAGCTTTAGAGGTGGAGTTTTTTTTCTTTGTGGTCACCTCATCTATGCTGGTAGAGGTTAGAAACAGATGGCCTCCCCCCTCCTCGTCTTTATATACATCCCCCTTGTCTATATCTAGATTACCTGGAAGGAAGAGCGAAAATAAAAAAAGATCTGTGGAATCTGATGTTTGTGGTTCGATGTATTTCTTTTAAACAAAAGCCGCTTGAAGAAAAGAAGGAACCTGAAGCTGTAGGCTTTGTGCTCGTGGTCTCATTGCAGCACTATTAGAGTTAGTTACGGATATAACTGTTCAGGTTGATGTCAGTTCCTATGTGTCAACATCCTGTCCTAAACTCTACTCCGAGTTTCCTCCTAACAGTTTGATCTTTATTTCAATTATCTTCATCATTTTTCATACTTTTTTAAATTGTTGGTCCAGTTTAG
>NW_015151622.1:99931-102127 GCF_000732505.1 Cyprinodon variegatus
TTACAAGTATATGAGTCCAAACCAGAGGATTTCTGGAGGATTCTTCTCTTCTTTAAATCTGCTTCAGTAGTTTGACTTTCCAGTTGGAGCTTTTCTCGTGTATCACTGATATACAAACTTACAGGAAGCCAAAGAAGGTCAATAATAAACTGATAATCTGATCTGAAAAATCTGTTTTTGTTTAGTATGAATTCTCACTTTATAAATAACAGTCTAACAGCTTTTAATGTGGACCCATATTTCTCCCATTAACAGAACCAGTGTGTGTTTGTTCTTCCAGAGAGTCAACCAGACCCAGACGTGGTCTACTCCTCGGTAGGAGGACCCAGAGCCAACCCGTGACCTCCAGCAGCTTCCAGTAACTGGCTGGAGAGATGGATCTTCCTCACTGGGAGCAAACCGTGACGTCGCATTCCCATAAACTGGTTTCCAGTGGCAGATCAGGGAACTGGTGCTTCATCTGGAATGTTGCATCCAGGAGTTATTGTTGTGTTTTTATTAAATTCAAGAAAAAAAGTGATTGAAAAGCGGAAAATAATTTTGAAAACCAATGTTTTTAAAGCCAAGTCTTTGCTGTCAGTTCAAGCTCACAAGAAGCTAACGCTTTGCTTTTCATGCATTTAAAGGGGTCATAGAATGCAAAACCGAATTTCCGTTGTCTAGGATGAATAACAATAGTTCAGTTGGTGAAATGGACGTACAGAGAAGATCAAACCCCATCAACACCTCCTTTCTCTGCAAATCTCACAATTCGAAACTTCCACCTTAAAACAGGTGAATCCTCTGGGATGTTGCCTTATTTGGTTCTGGCCTGTACATTTGTGTCGGCCCAAAACTGACATCCAGACCAGCCCACTGGTTTAGTGGCCCAAGAACATAAATAGAGGTAGATGTAAGACACCAGTTTAGCTGTTTAGCCTATAGTTGGGTTACTTCTACAAGAATTACGGAGCAGGCAGTTTCTCTATTGAAAATGAGCCAGAACCACAGGAAGGAAATGCACAAGAAGTTCCAGGCTGCACGGAGGAAGGGGAACATTTTCACAGTCTTCCCAAGGATCCGAAGACTCGACAGGCATGGATTATTTTTGTCTATCAGAAGATCCCTGCAAAGGTTGATGCTTAGTTGTTCATTTGCTCTAAACATGTGACAGGTATGCAATTAACTAATTGCATACCTGGGGCAGCCATTGTCTAGGCTACCGGCACCAGGTCAGCTTCGGTCACTCCGTCCCCCGCTGGCTCCCTGCCTCTGTCCGCCGGGGTTCCCGCACCAGACCGGAGCTGACGGCTCGGTTCTGCTGCACTGTAGTCGACCAAAATCCCAGACGATTTAGAAATTCCCCCGGACATTTTTTTAGGTATGAAAAGTAGGACATGTCTGGAAAAAGAGGACGTCTGGTCACCCTACCACATCAACAATCTGATATTTCAGTGAGTGAGTGCTTGTTGCTATGATGCGTCTTTGCTCAGCAGCTTGGCTCATTGTAAACCAACCAATCAGAGCACAGCTCATCTAAATATTCATGAGCATACCATAAAAGAAGAAAACCTGTTGTTTAATTCTGGGGCTTTTAACCAGGCTTGCATTAGGGCTCATAGAGCAGCAAATATTCCATTTCAGCTCAACCAATGTAACCCCTTTAAACCCAGCAGAAGTTGCCAAGTTTGTTGCTTATTAAAAGAAAATCAAACCCTCAGAAAATTGATCTAAACATTTCATTACCACAGCTCTATCTGAATTATATCTACATTATGTTGGGTTTTCAGCTATAGGTTGATTTAAAAGAATGTTTTTCTTGAAATTCAAACTGTTTATTGAAAACAAACTTTAGAGGAGCTTATTGCTAAGGCCAATTTAGCGTGAACAGGTGAAATAATTCCATTTAATGTTCAGTAGTTAATGTTTTGCTTTTATCCCAGGTTCCACAGATAACACATAAAATGAATGATAGTCAGTGTTTGGGTTTTCTGCATGTTTGATTTCATAATAGCAGCAGTTTCAGTTTATAGATATTCTTATAGTTTCCTCTTTTTGTGTACTTTCCCTTAGATTTGTGGCCTGTGTCAATGGTTAATGAAAGGAAAACCATTTTTATTTAGAGTTTTTATAATTTATTTCAGTTGTTTGTTTCGTTTTGTTTTTTAGGGGGAAAGTAGATTAACAAGTAAATATTTAACTTGGAAGATTAAAATG
>NW_015151622.1:103889-107579 GCF_000732505.1 Cyprinodon variegatus
TATCGATTTCCTGACCCAACGATTCGATTATTTTCGATACTGAAGAATACATCACCTTCTTTTTCCTCTGCCACGTCTGTCTTGCCTACTGTTTACCCGACTGTGTGTGTACATGCAGAAAGAGGGTAGTGGCTAAAGGAAGCGAGGTAGAAGGGCAAAATAGGTTTAGCGCCACCGCAGCACGGGAGTCAAATTATGTTGACAAGCAAGTGGATAAAAATAGACCAGAGGAAAGAAAAAACATGAACCGATACTCTTGCAGAGGTGTCGATGCATCGGATCGTCGGCTGTTGGATCGATGCATCGATACAATACGATTATTATTTACACCCCTAGTCGGGTCGCGGGTGTACCAGCTTCGTTAGGGAGGCCCAGATGTCCGTCTCCTCAGCCACTTGGGCCAGCTCCTCCGGGGGAACCCTAAGGTACTCCCAGGCCAGCCATGGAACATAGTCCCTGTCCCTCTAGTGTGTCCTGGGTCTCCCTCTGGGTCCCCTGTGGGACGTGTCCAGAACACTTTAGCAGGGAGGCGTCCAGGGCAAACCTCAGGTGTCTTGATGAAAACAAAATTACAGTCAGACTAACTTAATTAGTTTACTTTGTTTTCAGCAAGCTAATATGTTTTAATGAAAACAAAGTAAAACTAATTTAATTAGTCTGACTATAATGTTTGTCCAGTATTTTCGTCCCAATTCATCAAGTTTAAAACTCTTGAGCTTAATACACTGATATTACCTCCTCCTTCATTTTCCAGTAAGTCTTAGGAGGAAACACAAAGTTCCCAAGAGTTTAGAGGAACTGCTTTATATCTTAAAATTAATAATTTACCCCTTCACCATGACAACAATAAAAACAGAAACTCTTCCTCCAACTCTCGTCCTCTCTTCTAAAAAGCTTCAATTCTCAGGAAGAGAAAGTTTACATTTTAATTTTCTGGATATTTTCTAAGCCAAAATCTGCCCTCAACGTTCCATACACTTATTTTTCTTCACAGATGATATTTACGTATGTTTCTATCTTTTTAAAGTGAAATGTAATAAAATAAATCCAAGACTACTACAGGCCACCCTGTGTGAGCTGTTATTTTATAGTTTATTCAAAATCCCTCATTTAAGGGTTAGGTTGAAAAGGTCATAATAACAAATGGAAGGTAAAGGTAGAGGTTTAGTTACACATAAAGAAAACACTTTTATATGCTGTCTATAGGGGGCGCCAAATCAGCTGTGATATCTCATTGGGAATTGAAGTTCCTCTACAGTCTGGAACCCATTCATCACCCTGAACACATCAGAATAATCTCTGAAAAATGTCATAAAATAATACAAAATAATCCGTGTAAACTAATTACTCTACTCTGAGATGAACTTTTGGGTAATAGAGGATATTACAGCATGAGAGTGAAGGATTTATGAACTGAAAAGTCATAAATCCTGATGGTGGGAGGAGCCTAATGGTGACAAACAGAGGCCATAGTTTATTGTCTCTGTAGGTGGGATTTATCTTGCATTATGTATGCTAGAATAAAATAAAAAGGAATAAAATTAATTTATATTAAAGTACATATTTACACTACAGTGAATACAAAAACCCAACAAATTACACAAGTTTTTCAGGGAAAAAAAATATCCATACACCCAAACACATGTATTCAAAAAATAATAATAATAATAATAATTTAATCATAATAATAATCAAAGATTTTCACATGGAAATAACCTTCATACTAAACGGCTACCTTATTGTCAACAGATGGAATTATAAATATATTGAGTTTGTAAATGGGGACTCTATTATTTCCTATTTGGTAGCAGCTCATATAGTGAAGTGAGGATGTGAGAATCAGACTGTTCACTGTATAAATCTGAGAACAGCCTCTGATGGTAACAGAGTCTGATGGTGATGAGACCAGGGAACTGCTGCTAGATACTCCTCAATATTTCAATAGGAAAACAAATGAATGATTACTGCTCAAACTTCTGCTCTGCTTAAAGAAGTTACAGTTTACTGAAGCGCCCTCTGCTGGACACAAAGCATATAGCACTACAGCTTCTGTATTTTCCCATCACGCCCTCAATTTGACCTTGATTTAACATAGACATTTCATGCTGCATTTTTTTAAAAATACATGACAAATTAAAATGATACAGACTAAATTATTGTGTTTTTTTTTCTCCGCTGTCATTATTAGGTCTGATTTTTCCGACCTTTTAGTTGCAGCGATGGAGTGAGCTGATGAAGAGGAGAATGACTATGAGGTTCATCTGTTAGTTTAATCAAATTATACTAAATTTGATTTCTCTCACAGCTTCATCACAGTGATGTGCTGCTTTGACAAGTGAGCGCTCCGTGTAAAAGGCTGAAGAGGACCAACCAGGGGAAGCCCAGTTCTCTAACTGACTTCCTGTGAGTCAGTGTGTGGTTGAGCTGCACCTGCTGCCGGTAAATTAAAAAATCCTGTCCCAAGAAACCATCTTTGTTTGCTTCCCGTACGTTATATACAGATTTACTTTACTAGTTACTGTTTTTATTTATGCTGCAACATTTGAAATCCCAATAATTATACATGGATGCCTTATTGTACCATAAATATATCATAATTACTAACAGCAGTGATAAGTCACCATAAACTGTCTAAGGATCCATAATGGAAAGCTGCCTAGAAGTTTTGTTTCTTAACACTTTCAATGCTGGTTTTCCTGTTGTCTATGTGTCTCTTTGCTCAGGGTGAAACTGCTTTGGGGGTGCCAGGAGGCAAAATATAAAATAATTATCTGTGAAGTTGTTGTGAGAGTGCGCTCCCTTGTGGTGGAAACTGTCTGTACAAGTTAGTGTGGAGACTTTATGAGGACATTTTTAAAGGTGATTAAAACATACAGCTTTACTGTATATACATATACAAGTTGCACTTGAAAGCACCACTGATTAGACTGATAAAAAAAAATAAATGAAACTGTTGTAGTGTCCATGCAATGACTCAGAACACAGGGATCCCGTATTCAGGCAAGCCAGACATTGTCATATCTTAAAAAAATGTTAATAAATGAAAGACGAACAATTTGCTGATCTGCACCGGCAGTGGCTAGGGCGGGCATCCCCAAAGTCGGTCCTCGAGGGCCACTGCCATGCAGGTTTTAGAGGTTTCCTTGCTCCAGCACAACTGATTTTAATTGAAAGCTGATTAACAGGTTTTTGCTCAACTGCAATCATCATAATCAGCTGTGCTAAAGCAGGGAAACCTCTCAAACCTGCAGGACAGTGGCCCTCGAGTACTGAAGTTGGGGATGCTTGGGCGTCTGAGGTAGGTAACTCTGGCGAGAGGCAACACAGGTTAGTGACCACGGAAATCTGACGGAGGATAATCTGAACACGCGAGTCACTAACCTGGTTTAAAGTTCTGTCCGTGCCCAGAGAAGGAGTTTGATAGCAGCTGTGCAGCTGACAATACGCAGCGCTTGCTGCACAGAGAGTTCAAAGCCTTGAAGGACACAGAACTGATAGGAAATCTGATCCAAGTAGATGATGGAGGAAGGGAGGATAATCTAGAGCAGAGGTCTTCACAGTTTTCCAGGCCAAGGACCCCCAAACTGATGGCGAGATGGAGCAGGGACCCCCTAATTATATGTATTGTATGAAATTGTGTTCTATCAAACTGGTCCTATAGTCACTCTATTACAGATGGAGTAATGTAAC
>NW_015151622.1:108672-110845 GCF_000732505.1 Cyprinodon variegatus
TCTCATAGTTTTTAAATCATTAATCCACTGCTGATTGATTCCCATCCAGGCATTTTATCAAAACACAATGGTAGCTAAACTCAGCCTAAACTCCTGCTTTTACGATGCTGCTCACTCTCTTCATCATCAGTTCATCAATACATTGAAGTAGCAGTTACTGTGCATGCAAATTTCTGTTTTTATCATAACTGGACCATTTCTGTTTCCAAGGAGTTTTCTATCTTTAAAAATAACTACATCCGACCGCTGGTGGAGGCGAAGAAACTCCCCCATACTTCTAGAGAAATCAGGCTCACTACTCAGTAACAGCTTTAGAGAGCAGCTACCTTATGGTCACACCTTAGTGAAGCGAGCTGCACAGCACATCTGTGGGTGAAGACACTCACATCATCTGCAAAGAAGGTGAACGGAATACAACTGTGCAAAGAGTTACAGCAACATGTTCTCATGCATTTTAATCAATATGTGAGATAAGTGGTTTATAGCAAACCGTTTTCTTGTTTCTGCAGTGTGTTTAAAATGCTGAGCCTGCCCTACTAACAACAAAAAATGTCTAACTTTTTCCTATGCAGGGTTCAGCAGGAAGTCATTTTAAACCACATGTGAAGTCTTTGACACCTACCTACATAAATGAATGGCACACTGTATAAGCATACATGCGTCTCAAAAACTAATCTTTTTTAAATCAGGATTAGGCTGTGTCAAATTATTGTTGCAAACAGCAAAAAAAAAAAAAAAAACGTTGATAAAAGTCTTTCGAATAAATCCACACCTGTGCATATTCTCCAGCAGCTGATTAGCTCTGTGCTTATTTATTGTAAAGGTGATCAGAATTTCGTAGATATGCAGGTTTAGTGTTATTTTCCTCTACTAAGTTGGAACAGGTTCACCAATAGGATAAAACCTACAACCACAGGTTGATGTGCAACAAAAACAGCGTGCAATGTGCGATCTCCACTTCCTGTTGTCTTTACTCACCTTAGAGATAGAGGTCTAGTTTTGCTTCAGGTTATTTTTTTTTGCAATCTTAATTTCCTTATGGTAAAAAGCCACATAAACATGTCCAGATTAAACTCAGACTAACTTGCAGTGTTTCAGGTTTGCTTTCTGCTGCTTTGTTAAAAAAAAAAAGTGTAAGTTAGACCACAGCGGTAGGGGGAGGGTTTCTGTTTGAGTGAACTCACCCGTCCTTCATCCTTCAAACATTTCTGCTGTAAGTGAAGATGGAAATACTTTTGCTGCGTCTGCTATGTGAGTAAAACCATATTTTTATAGGTTTTTTTTATGTTTTTTATTCATTAAACAGCTTGAATTAACTGGTTGTTGTTTCTCTGTAGTTCTGACCTCACTGCTGTGCAGCCCAACACACCAAGGTCAGTAACATATTACTAATTTGACCACATTTTTACAGGAAACGTATATGCTGGTCACAATGCTTGGTTGTATTAGGGTTTATACCACATGATGCTGGTTGTAAATATTTCCTCTGCTAATGTTAGGTAACAGGAGCTTTTTGCATCATCATAATTTAGTTTAATTCAGATTTATTGTCATTTTAAGTTATGTTTGGTGTCACTTCTGTTCCACATTCTGCTAAAAAGGACCTGAAACTCTAACTGTAAAACAGGTAGTGTCCTATTGACCTTACTTCTCAATCTGGATCCTCCAATGAGTAAAGGTATCACATCCTCACAGTGTCACAATAGATAAGATTTGAAATAAAAATAAAAACAGCTTTGATTTATTTACATTTCTGATCATCGAATATGAAGGATTATCATTATTAACAACAATCGATGCTGAGTTCAGTTTCTACAGCTGTGGCGTAGTTGGTTTTGCATTGTCTTAAGAGACCCAAGATCTGTCAAACCTATAGAGTCAAGAAATAACTTAGATGGACATAGTGAAGTAGGCATCATGTGTTTGATCTAAAGAAGTTAAAGAACAGGTTCAGAAATACTGACAAGGGTTACAGTCAATTCTAAGGGTTAAGGACTCCAACCATACCACTGTGTAAAGGTTTGAGAGTGCTTTGTTGCTTCAGGACCTGGACAATCTGCTGCAACTGAACTGCTCTCTTGATGAGAATTCAACCCTAATCCCAACCCCTAAAGCTTAGCTTGAGATAAACTGATACTAGAAGTTAGGCTTAAAACTTTCCTTTTTGATAAAG
>NW_015151622.1:111442-113924 GCF_000732505.1 Cyprinodon variegatus
GCGTAATAGAAATAAACTGTATTGAATTGAGAGAACAATCCAGACCTCTGCAAGTCAAAACCTCTGGATGACTAAAGGAATAACATCGAGGGTTTGGAGGGTCCAGTTAAATTCTGATGTTGACTCTTTGGCAAGAGCTTAAGAAACAGTACAGAGTTCTCTAATGATACTGCCACCTGTGGCCAAAACACGGAACTGCTGAACTATTCTGCTCATTCTTGTAGCTCATGCTCATACCTAACAAGTTTATTTATTTATTTATTTTTTTTACTTTCTTTCATTTTATGTGGAGTTATAATTAGGGTCCGAGTGGAGCTGGATGTCGTTTGCTTCTCAGTATCCACTACATCTATCTTGAATATAATGCTTCAATTGTTTGCTAGGTGGACCCCTATATGGACACGCTTGGTGTCACATCTGCAGAACAGCGCAGGAAATTCTGACCCAAATTAAATGCTGGAAAATAGGCTACAGGCTTATAGATGCATTGGAGCTGCACTACTGGGGTGTCACACTGCTCATCAAACGATGTTTTAATCATAAATGTTCAAATAATAAGGTTATTCTAAATATATTTTTTAGTAAAAACTTAGAAATTTTTTTTAAAGACAGCAAATAATGATCAAAAATCCTCTGATATGTTTGAATTAAATTATTTTCTTATAAAAAAGAGAAAAATAAGAGAAGACACACAGATTTGTTCAAATAAGAAAACTGTGAGGATCTATTTAGACCAGACGGTCCGGTACCAGACCCAGAGGGCGACACCCACTCTGTGCCTTCTCCCTTTAAAGTTGAACAAATATGACCCTTTTTTCCCCAAAATCCCTTGAAGGAAAACTCTTCTGGAAAGATGCTTCAGGACACAGATATGTTTTTGCTCCTAAATTCATGGCAGGTATCCTTGGAAAGTAGAGAGTCATACTTTTTCAAAAACCTGATGTCCACAACCTGTAGTTAAAAGTAGTTAAAAGTTTAATCAATTTGACTGGATGATCTGGTTGAACTGTAAAGTGCCTTGAGATGACTTGTGTTGTGAATTGGCGTTATATATAAATAAACTGAATTGAAAAGCTTAATTGAAAGCTTTCAGGAGTTGCGATTTCCGTGTATAACAGATGCTATAAAAGTAGAAGTTATTTCTATAAATTTCTCTGAACCCAGTTGATGTCATAGGCCTACAAAGAAAATTAGCTTTTATTTAATCTAATTCCCTTTTAAACCCTTTTAACTACTGTTTTGGGATAATTTGGCAAAAATGGTGCAAAATAGCAGCTCCAACTGGCACACTGCACCACTAAAACCACTGTTTATCTGAAATGTTCTACCTGATTCAGTCCTAATTTGCTGCAGTTATAGTAAAGTTGTTGATAAATACAATCAGAGTTGTTCATTTAACCCAAAAACTTTAGGAGAGGCTTAAAAAAAGTTTAATCAAAGATAAATCAGACACAAAAACTGTTGTGAAGGTAGTTATACTAGAAAAAAATTGTTGTGTATTTTCAGGCGGAAATTGCTTCTGAAACCTTCTTGGCCTAAAGAAAAAAAAGGTGTTGTTTTTCTTTTTGTCATGCTTCCTGTCTGGCAGTGTAACACACAGAATTGTTTTTTTTTAAAACCAAAGTGGTCCCTATGTCCTCCAGCAGCTTAGTCATATAGCAGCTTAACTATAGAGATATCTCCCATTCAACTGAGCCACTCTAACTATAAGCTTTATCAAAAAGGAAAGTTTTAAGCCTACCTTTAAAAGTAGACAGGGTGTCTGCCTCACAGACTAAAACTGGTTGTTGGTAGATATCAGAGTGTGGAGCAAAGCTGCCATGGATAAAATCAAAAATAGGTTTGACTGCTCTGACAGGAATATATTCAGAGATGCAGCAACATATGACAACAAGATAAATATAGATGAGTATGCCATGACTGTGTCAGCCTATATTAAAAAATGCATTTAAGACGTCAGCATGACAAAGAACATCACCTACCGGGCCAACCAACAACCTCGAAAATCGCTAAAAGCACAAAGCGTTCAAGTCTGGTGATAAAGAGGCACTGAGGACAGCGCAAGCCAACTTAAACCGTTCTATCAGATCAGCCAAGCAGAACCAAAGCCAGAAGATCCAGGATATCTTCCACAACACCAGAAACACCAGAAGGATGTGGCACGGCACGGGCGATCACAGACTATTAACTGGACGGTTATCTTGACCGTTTGTTTCTCTGCCTTCCTCACAGCTCGCCTGGTTATGGATCACAGCAGCCCTCAGCTCTTTGAAGGAACCCCAGTGACTCTGAGATGTGAGGAACTGGACAGCTATGAAGGATGGACTGTGAAGAGAAACACAACCAAGCGGCTGTCTATGTGTGGAGATGGGTGGGGGAAATGGAAATGGAACACTTCTTCTTGTGCCATTGGATACATCTTTGCACATGACACTGGGGTTTACTGGTGTGAGTCCAGAGAGGGAGCAGCCAGCAGCAGCAT
>NW_015151622.1:116096-119207 GCF_000732505.1 Cyprinodon variegatus
GCTAATTCACTGTGGCTGTTTGGTGGTGGGACAGCAAGTTTACATTATATATTTGAAATTGATTTGTTTAATCCAGGGAAAAAGGGCAACATAGGAAATATGATATCTAGATGACATTTACGCATCAGAACATCCTCGAAAACTGCAGCTCCTGTAGGTGTTCCGGGTCTGCAGTTGTCAGCACCTTAAAATAATAAGTTCAGTGTTCCATATAATGGAAAATCTATCTCCAAATAATGCTTTCAATTTTTATTCACCTACATTTTATCTGACTCTTTTCTTTATTTTGTGTGCAAGAGCTGGGAGCAGGAAACGTCTTATCCAGCATGCTGAATATATAGCAGACATGCTGGGTTTACATTTCAATAATATATCTAAATGGTCCGACTCAGTTAGATTGTTTTAGTGATCTAAGCAGGTGTAGGTGTTATTATTCAAAACACTATAAACATTTTCTATGTTTGTTTTTATTGATGATGTGTGAGTCTATTAAACCTAATATTATCTGCTTGTTACATGTCAAAACTAATGTTATTCCAAGCAGTTAATCTAATTAGGATGATTCTTCTGTCAGGATAAAAACTCATCTTCATTATCAACCTGACAAAGATTTGGGGATTGGTTTCTCACTCACTGTTAATGCAAATAATTTACTTTAAAATGTCTTTTCGTTATATTTTGACAGCCAAACCAGTAAAGTCCCCAACATCCCAAGCACCACCCTGTGCCTCAGGCCCCCTCCAACTAATGTACACGGTTGGGCGCCACCTGGTGGTGTTTGTGCCATACTTCATCTCCACCATCCTCATGGTGTCTCTGTATCAAGTCAGAGCACCAGGTTACACATATTTTTTCTAATTAAAACCCTCTGATTCACAGTTACATCCAAGCTGACTGTTGTTGCTTTAACACTTTCTGTTTCATTGATCACAGAAAACAAGGTGACCTTCGCAGTGGACCATGCCCCGCCCACAGAGACTGAGCAGGAAATGGATGTGAAGATTGAAATGACCACAAAGAATTAAAGGTTCTTGTCTGATTTTAGATCATTTTATTAAGTGTTTGAATAATACTGTAGCTTCCTCTCTTTCTAAAGAGATACTGTGTCCTTTATAGGAAATAACTTATGATAGTAGACAGAGATGTAGATCTGACTCCCGTAAAAGAGACACCATCAAAGAAGGGTTCTTTAAATGAGAGGTGGCGAAACGTCTTCAAATCTTGGAAACCAAGTCCTGTGGGTTTTTTTTTTAAATTTTTTTAATTTTTTTACAGAATCTTGAAATAAAAGTTTTGGAACGTTTAATCAGAGAATAATGCTAAGTTCACGACTCAAGCAGCAGAAGCAGCTGGTTTACATGCAAAGTCAATGGTTGACACGCATCTTGGTGCAGCAAAAGGTCAAAAGCAGCAGCTGCTGGAGTTGGAAAAATTTAACTTTTGCTGCTCGACGCGCCACATCAACCAATCAGAGATGCTGATCTGGAGCTAGCAGGGAGACAGACACAGCACTGCTGATGCAGCTCGCTAAGATAACCACTGAAACAGTTTATGAACGCCTAAATTAACTTAAACAGTTGAAGCCTGCTGGCAAAATATGTTCGATTTTATTTTTCTGGTGCCTGCAGTTTGGATTACATACATGAAAAATGCTAACATCTCCTTCCTGCCGTTGTGAGCAGTAGGGGCAAACTGCGAAGAGGCGACGATGTCGGTTCCTAGTGTCAGAGCTACGTTGGTTTATAGGGTCTGAGGGGCTCCCACAGCGAATTAATATTTGAAGGCAGGATTGTAATCTTGATGATGTTTTCAGGTGGACTTTCTCACTTAAAAACATATCAAAACTACTTTTTACCCACTGATGACAGCAAATATAGCTGCCATTGTTACAGGCAAGAAAAGAATAGGGTAGCTCCGCCCAACGCGCATCAGATCCACTTTTCTACCGCACAGCAAGACCAGCAAAGATGCTTCAGCCGTGCGCCAGATCTAAAATTGTACAAGCATAAACAATGAAGCATTATGCGCATTTTTGCTGCTTCTGCTGCTTGCGGTGTGAACGTAGCATAAGACAGTATCATCTGTTTAAGTGAGTATTTGGGAGGGGGGTCACAATGCTAAACTGATTGGTGGCCAGACTGAGACTTTGTTCTATCATTTGGTCGTTAAACAATGTGGGATTCCTCAAGGGTTCCTCATACATTGAAAAGTACCACAAGCTCAGATTATGCTGTACTGCAACATTTCTATGTTGATGACACGCAACTTTTATTCTGATCTATGAATCAGAAAACACAGATGCTGATGGGTATAGTCCAGAACAAAAACAAAAAAAGTAATGAACTAAGTAATTATCTCATTCAGCCAAGTTAAATGATTGCAAAGCAATTTAACAGTAACAACTGAAGTACATTATCTTTAAATATTAGGTTTATATTTCCTGTTATATTAGTTCATATGTATTTCAACTGCAAAAAAAAAAGAAAAAACTCTGTATGGAGGGGTTCTATAAATGCAATATTTTAAGATATTTTCCTTTCATTCCTGTCATGTAATTTGCTGTTTATTCATCCTGAAGAATTGAATTTACTTTTAGTGAGCCAGGTTTAAAAGTGATTATTGCACTGTTTTCTATGTACTCAGACTAGTATTATTTTTCTATACATGCTTTAAGTAACTATATGCATCATGTAGACGTTTTAGTTGTAAAACATTTATGGATGTGTTATTTACAAATGAAATTATATTCTTGAGAAAATAAAGTTTTTAATTAATGGGATATTCTCAGCTTTTCTTATTGAAATATATCTTAATAAACCCATATACATGTACTAAATGACATGCTCTTTATCATCATTATGCAACGTACAACTAGATTATAGAGCTTATTCTGCTTTTGGTGGTAAAAAGATCAGAACTGCTACCAGAAATACTTTAGCAAGAGAATTAATTCACAAAGATAGAAAAAGTACGTCAAAATAACAGATTAAGAAGTATTCTAGTAGATATTCATTGATGATTGCATTGCATTTGATAAAGGAATAGGTCAGAGCAGCAGTAGTGATTTTGCACATTATATGCTGTATTGACTGGAGTTTTACAGATGGGAGT
>NW_015151622.1:119764-123049 GCF_000732505.1 Cyprinodon variegatus
GATGAAATAACTAAAGAACAGCTTATTAAATGGCTTCCTGTTGCAGTAAACTTTAGGTCTGCTGATTCTTTAGTGAGAAACGCTACAAACAAGCTTAGTGTGAGGGATTGCCTCTGAGTCAATGAGTCGACGCAATCAACTTGTTTTCCTTAGAAAACTTTTAATCAATCCGACTAGATGATCTGGTGAACTGTAAAGTGCCTTGAGATGACATGTGTTGTGAATTGGCGCTATAGAAATAAACTGAATTGAACTGAAAAGGAGAACCAGAACCCAGAGGAACCAACATGGCATCGATAGTCTGGAGATGACAGAGGAAGGTTTGGTACCCGCTTATGAAAGAAAGAAGAACCACAGAATTCAAAATGAGCGTCTTATTTTATTTTAGCAAAAATATTTCTTAAAAGAAAACATATAAAACAAAAATAAAGCTTCTTCTCTGCTTTATACAATATTGTAAAAATAGCTTACAGACATTTGGTCAATTCAAAAACAGTACTGCTTTTTATATAGAAGTAGAATAAAATGGCCGACTGAAATGGTGCAAAACTTCCTATTTTGTTCAAAGTCACAGTAGCTTATTTCTCAGTTAGGAAGGTGCTGATCAGAGGAAAGATGATCTCTGTAGCAGCTAGTTTTATCAAACAGCCTGAGGTTTAAACAGGTTATGTCCAGGATATGTGGGGTCTGCAAAGATGCTAGCTAACCGTTTCTGATAATACTGTTAAAAAGGGCGGTCTCTTCAGACCTGATTGTTCTTCCTAGTTTGATCGATGATCCAAACCATGTACCATAGGGATGTGGAAAAAAAATCGTTTTTGTAATAGATCATGATTTTTGGCTGCCTGATATAATATCGATCTTTTAGTTCCTAGTATCGATTTTTTTAAAGCAAAACATTTTAACTAAAACTGAGGGAAAGTGGACTACCTGTGTACCAACACTGGCAGATTTTACTGTGCAGCGCAGCATCATATCTGCAGCAGAGGCAGTCACAGTGGAAGACTTGGACTGATTCAAATCAACATGGATACCAAAATAACGATCAATATCATCTGATGAACATATACAGAGGCTGCTTTTATCTATTCATTTAACTGTAGCAGGAAATATGTTGCAACACATGATGATATCACAATATAGTGATGATATCGTATCGTGAAACATATCATAACACATGCCAATACTAACCCCTAATGTACAAAATGATTTCATCTGGAAAAGTAGCCTTTAATGCCCTCATATGCCTGCAGGGACCATGAGCCTCTCTGCCTTTCCTAGCGTACCGTTCCTGCATATTTCATGATTAAATCCCTTCATTTCCATCACTGAGTTTCTAGCTTTCTTTGAAAAAATAAAGCTGATACATTCTGGGCCATTAAACAAGACTAGAGAAAAGGAAAAGAACGGTAAAGAAGGACAAGAAGGCGACTTTGCTGACGTGGTTGAGTGTCTAAAGTCGTTTTTCTCCGACACACACTAGTCTGTGCGTAGAGTGACTGACGCTGTTGGTCCCTGTGACTGGCTGTGTTTCTAAAAGCCTTTTGTTGTTCCAGCGTTTTATTGTTATTACACTTTCACAAGTACAGAGCAACGAAATTCACTTTCTGCATTTAACCCATCCCGTTGGGCAGCAGTGGGCTGCCATCATGCGGCGCTCGGAGAGCAGTGTGGTTTTAATGGTCTTGCTCAGAGACGCAGAGTGGCAGTCTGTGGGAGTGGGGCTCGAACTCAGAACTTCTGGATTCCAAGCTCTATGCTCTAATTACTAGGCCATTTAAAACTGTCCAGTTAGGAAACCTGCTCCATGAAAGAAGTGCTTTACCTAGAAGCTGTGTAGAATGAGACACAGCGTCCAGCTCATTGTTAGCATGCAGCTTTGTGTGAAACCTGAGCCTGGAGTCTGTGCAGACATTTGTCCATGCCAGTATGTGGAGGACTTTACTCTAATGATGCGTTCACATAAAAAACGGCAAACTTACAAAACAATAAGCCAGTTCGATTCACTTTTGCTCGTCTGACATTTTGTCAGAAATTCACCTAGTAGTTAAGAGCAATACTGTCCAGTCTACTGGTTGTCATTTCACCCCAACATTGGGGACAGATTTTACGAAGCGAGTGGTGGTATTTATTTATTTACTCTGGAAAGCAAAACAGCATCGTCAGTTTCCTGGATTTACCAGATCCTAGACAGATGCTTCCTTTTCAGGGAGCTAAAGCTGGGCTGGTAGGGAAATCAGAGCAGGACACCAAGCAGAGAGAGAACCAGAACCAGGACGAAGCGGTGCCCCCTCTGGAACTAAGGAACCACAGCAAGAGACTGGAGACGTATGCCGAGCAGAGGGCGCCACAGAGGGGGAGAGGTGGCGGCGGCTGGAACTAAAGGATGATTACTAATGGTCCTTATAGAGAGAAATTAAAACGTTTTTTTTTTTTTAAAGCAACTTACATACCTGTTAAGAGCATCTCCTACTTCATCCTTTATCTAATTATTTTCTCTATCTTCCATTTTAATAAAAAAGACTTTTGCCTACCTGTTTCTCAATATGTGTACTTGTGCGTTCTAATGTACTTGTGAAACGCCATCAGCCTCAGCCCTAGTGCTGTTCAAATTCACAAGAACACCAGCCCGAGAACTACAAAGTCCACAGATGTTGTTGTCCCCCCTCCCTCTTTACCCAGCATGCATCAGAGCAGACTTGTCAGCATGCATTAAGGCAGCAGCAGCTTCCAGGTTAGGTTATGATTCCCATATTGATCCATATCTATGCTCTGTGCTCCTGTTTTCCCAGAGTCCACACTTTCCTGTGTTCTTTTCCAGAACAGACTTGGCAGAAACACGAGTCCGTACTCGTTCTTGTGAATTGAGAAACGGTCCCTACGGTAGTAGCCATTTAAAATTTTCCCACTTTCCTTGATGGAACCTCAGTTGGTCCCCTAAAATTCCTTTTTAAACATCTAAAATATTCTGTCATGATTTGTGGACATTAAGATCTAAAGAGAAGCATCATTTCCTAGTCAGACACTGTAATTTCATGAAAAGGTGGAGTCAGAGTAAAAAAAATATGCACGCCCAGGAGAAGGCCAGTGGCTGGAAGTTGGAGGGGATTTAGCTGCCATTCTGCTGGCTTTAGACTGGGAAGGGCCATTTCTAATAGCCGCTACTGTAGGTCAAAGCCATCTTTTCCCTTTTAAGTTTTCATGATGCAAACATAAACAAAAGTTCATAATTTTTACCTCCTGTGAATTTCAGCACTTGTACTTCACAGCTGTGACAAAGTGCAT
>NW_015151622.1:125551-127174 GCF_000732505.1 Cyprinodon variegatus
GGTATTTTTGAAATAATTATTAGAAATAGTCAATTTATTTAGTGAATTGAAATAGTTTTTATTAATCTCATCTCAAAACAAAAAAAAAATTGGAATCTCAAACATTAAAGGAAAGAACAATATAACTAATTTTTTAACACATATCTACAACTGATTGCTGATAGTTTCATGTTGAAAAAATCTTTTCCATTTCTGTTTTTAGAAATTGAATGCAATCAGACAGTTGAGAAAATGCTAAAAGATAAATTTTTTTATTATATCTATCGTTCATAAATGTAGCCAAAGCGATGAAGAGCCTTTTAGTGACCAAAGAGCCACTTGCCGCTCAGAGCCAAAGGTTGCAGACTCCTGGGAAAGGCTCCAACTAGGCAGGCTGGGTATAGTTTTTTTTTCCACTTCTGTCTCTGTGCCACAGAAATTAAAACAGTTCCCCATATTTGACTTGGACAGATTATGAAAAGTTATCAAATAAATAATTCTATGGAAGTTGGATGGGATTTGGGTACCATTCTGCTGGCTTTTGACAGGGAAGGGACATTTTGAATGGCTGGTACTGTATGGCAAAGCCACATATTGTCCCTGATGATGCAAACATAAACAAAAGTGACAAAGTGCTTAGCATTCGCCTCGCTGTGCCTCATAGACCCCTGAGCCGCCCTCTATGGCCTCTTTGGTCTGAGGTTTAGTGGAGAGGAGCCCAGACCGGAGGGCAGCAGCTCACCTGTTGGTGCTGTTGGTGGAGTAACATTCAGGTGGATGACCTTCAGGGTCAGCGACCGGGTCCCGATGCCAACATCACAGAGGTAGGTTCCGGTGTCGTTCACAGTGGTGTTGAACAGGATGATGGACAGGTTCTTGTTGGTCATCTGTGGATCTGCCATCTGAACTCGGTTCTGATACAGAAGGTTCTGGTATTGTTCATAACAACGTTTTTCCCGGTAGAAGAGTACAAAGTCCTCCATGTTGGTCCGGCGCCACTTCAGTGCTGTAATGACTTCGGTTCTGAGACACTGACAGCTGAGAAGCACGACGTCTCCAGCCTCAGCGTTCATCTCCTCAGCCGACTCTGAATAACACAGAACAAAGATTCTGGACCATTTGGAGCCTTTTACTCATCAGATCTCCTGCTTTAGTGATTCAGCGTGAACAGTTTCTCAGGTTAGACTGACATAGACTACACTGCTGAAAGTATTCACACCCCTACATCAATCATTGGAATCAGGAGTTTTAATCACTTCCAAAGGTCTATAAAATCAAACATCTATCCTTCAAGAGGAGCTGAAATATCTTATTGGACTTTGCTAGTGGAGATTCTCAGTCACCAGGTCATAGTAATTCCAAAAAGGTGAAATCACTGGACTTTGTTTCCAAGTTTGAAGACGTTTTGCTTTAGCCTCGTGAGACCATCCTGATCTCGCGAGCTTTCAAGGTTTCACTCGCAGATCAGTCTGGAGACTCTCAGTTAAAGAAAATTTGGAGCCGTTCACCAAACGAACGTCCAATCAGCGTTGGCTTTGAGGCGGGTTGAGGTGTGACGCAACGAGAAGCGCGACAGTTCAATCTAAAGAACATGGCGACTATAGCCGATGAAACTAGCGTTACCGTATGGCTATCGAGGAAGTT
>NW_015151622.1:128999-135146 GCF_000732505.1 Cyprinodon variegatus
TATTTAAGGTTACATACTTAGAATAATGCAGATCTGCAAGAGTTTTAGTTTTAAACTCCACATATCACGTACCGGTAGTTGTTGCTGTAGCATCACTAAAGTGATGAGATCTGACTCCTTTTTCTCATTTGAAAATGTATTGAATTAATCTTCGACACAAAAACAGTGATGAGGTAAAATAAAATTACAATCTATCTGTTCTATCTAATCTGTTTTCTCCATCACTGTGATTATTTCATCAGCAGTGGTCGCCATCTATAAATAGGCCTCTGGAGATGATTCAGCTTTTTTTGATTAGAATGAAATAAAAGATGCTTAATTTGTGCGGCTCTTCACAAGTAAACACGAATAAAGAAACAATAACTATATCAACCGACTCTGGATCAATAATCACTAATAAAAACTAATAAAGTCACCATCAAAAAACTGCTTCTACTGATGTAGCTTTAGCATATTAGCATTAGCAGATGACAGCAATGACAGACCCGCTTTACGGCAACATCCTTCCACTAAACAACTTAACTAACCTTAATGCTCACTTCCGATTGTTTAATGAAATCCGTTTTTTGGGGGGAGGTTGCGGGTCACATTCCCAAATACATGTCTCCTTTAAACAGCGTCCATACAATCTAACGGTCCGCCATTAGCAGTATAGGACGTAATGACGTCACAAAGAAGCGTGCTCTGTGTTTACGGAAGTAAACGTATACGATAGCGCTGATCCTTTATATGTGCGCGCACACACTTACATATTGAGGACCGGTTGTTGTAAAGCGAGCACGTTTTGCTGGTTACTTTTTACAGCAGTTATTTTGCTAACGGTTAGATTTAAGGCTATTTTTAGTATCAGTGAACAGAAAGGGTTGAAAATGAGTGAAAATCAATGGAAGTCAGTAGGAGAACAGATGGTCCTCACTACATATAGCAGGACAAGAGTGTGTATGTGTGTGTACTGGTTTTTATATATATATATATATATATATATATATATATATATATATATATATATATATATATATATATATATATATATATGAAAATAAGTAGCTTAAAATAAAAGAATTTAAGCCTTGAAAAATTGTCTTGTTAAACTTTTTGTTACACCTCTATAAATGCTGCACTAAGAAGTTGAAATGTTCAAACCAGCCTTGACCTAAAGCTCCCTTCCAGCTCATTCTAAAGATGTCTTTGCTTCCTTAGTTTTGGCCTAGTGGTTACAGCAGTGCACCTGTGCTCTGAGAAGGCTGCAAGTACCTGGTTCGATCCCCACAGCCTCCACTCTGGGTCCCTGAGGAAGACCTTTAACCCCACACTGCTCCCTGGGCAACGCACAGTGGCAGCCCCAAGGGGATGGGTTAAATAAAGAGTTAATTTCTCCATTTTGGGACATTAAAGTTCTATTTCTATTTTTTAAAGGTATAGTGGAGGATGTTCTTTTTGGTGATTCATCAAAATATGTGGTCCTCCTAATTGTCAAACATTCTGGTGATACGTTTATGTAAGGCCGTCCTACGTCCTCGTTCCCATTTTCACTTCACAGGTAGTGATTCTGACATAGTGGAAAAAAATAGCAAGTCTTCTATTGTAAAGTAAGCTTGTATGAGCGATGCAAACAGCAACTTTTAAACAGAGCATGCCCGAGGAGAAATGAGGTCATGCAGGCTTTTACACGCCTTTAAAAGACGTTCCCTCTTGGGAGCGAGTACAGGGTTGTGCATGTTCATTTTTTCTTTTTTTAAGTAAAGAGCGGGGGTCACGAAAATCCTTGACTATACCTTTAAGCTGCATTGGCGACTTTAACATTTTTTCTATTCATGTATTTATACTCTAACAATTTTCCTTATTTTTTAACCCTTCTAGACTCAAACACTTCAACAAAGAGAATACATTAAGAATAGAAGCTGCTTTTCTACTCCTATCCTCTATGTGAGTGAGGGAGCTGTTCGTTGTCCTGAAAATTTCAGCCTCGTTATTGAAGAAAATATGATGTGTCAGTAAAACAGGCTCATAATTCAGAGATTTTAACTATAAATACAAAAAAAAGAAAGAAATGGCGACATTCCACAAACTTTGTGGTTCATTTTTTTTAAAGAATAATAAATAAAAAAAACTTCTATCAGCTTTGATCAGCTGCTGACACCAACACACCCTGATGGTTTAAAGGGGACTGAGTAGTTTAGTTTAATTGTGTTTCACTAGTTTTAGTTAAGAGTTTTAAACTGAAATATGTTTTACTTGGAGCTGAATAAGTTTTGTTAATAAACTCTTATAGTTTGAACAGAAGTTGTGGTGAATTTATTCCATGTATGTGCAGAATTCACTGTTTCACTCTTTCATTTATTGTTCTAACACACAGCTAGTAGGGCGTGTGTTCATAAACACTATATAACAGCCGAAATAATATCTTATTAAATAAGATATTTTACCACCCCTACCGGGGAGGGCAATAAACATCTTAAAGTATCAGAAATATAAATTCCCAGCTGGCTGGGAATTGAATAGACTATAAATCCACAAAATTAAGGTGGAATCCAACCCTGATGAGCATTGAACATAAAACAGGCTATCCTCATGTACGAGACAATTCTACACACGACACGGCAGTGGCGGTTCTAGACCATATGTACCAGGGGGCCAGGAAGGGGCCAGGGTGTTTTCATGCAGGGCACAGAAAAGCATGAAATAAAAAACAGGGCAAGGGATTAAAATATATTGAGATAGCTGCATGAAGTGAAATTTCCATTCAATTGGGTTTATTTAAAATTTTATTTCTTATTAGGTCAATATACATTCAGAATTTAGGAATTTTACTTATTTTTGACTTAATTTAAGTTATAATTACCATTTTCTATAAAATCTTTAGAGTATTTAGCAAATGAAAACTGGGATCCTATCTCAGTACCGCTGAAGCTATCACCTTATTGTTTTAAATAATTAGTAAAACAGAATTTGTAAAGAAAAAGAATGAAATAGATCCAAAGGACCTATCAGTAGCCATTCTGTTCCAGCGCATATCATCATTAGAGTTTTTTGAGTATTTTGTCTTCATAAGAGGGGCCATAACAGGGGCCAGGACACGATCTACAGGGACACTGGGCCCCCGTTGGCCCCTGTCTAGAACTGCCCATGCACTGTGGCAAGTTTCTGCCTAAAGTCACGTGATAAATGAAGAATTGTCATTCTGACTAACCGACACCAGGAGGCGCCATCCAATCAAAACAAGTTAGTTCACACCAACAAGTTAGGTGTGATTCCTCCTGTTCCTATCAGGGTCCTTTAGGACTCTTTAGATGCAGTTCAAGCTGCTGTTATCTGATCTGGAACCAGTACAGAGCAAATGGACCAAATTGAGCCACTGATTGTAGCACAAATCAAACCAACATGAAAACATGAACCCATCTGATGCTTTAACTAGACCGAACTACTGTAGCTTTGGGAGTGCTGACAGATCTGCTTCTTAAATGAGGAGGAGCAGAGAGCAGTTAGTGCTGATCAACTCTGACTCCTCCCCCTTTCTCACTCAGCTTCAGATATCCCCAAAACTACAAAATATTTGATTATTGTAACAATTTAACCCTTTAAATCCCTTTTTAAAATCCTATTAGGGCTGTCAGTCATTTTAGTAACTTTATCTGTTCCTTGAAACACTCCAACAATATAATCACAGCATAGCTGCATAAATCCAACCCTAAACCTTAAACTTAGATGCCTGCTGAGCTTAAACCAGGCTTTGGTCCTGTAAGGCCAAATGAATCACCATCAATAACCACAGATGAAAGCAGGTAGGTAAATGGGATTTTAGTGATGATTAAAGTGTTGCATTGTTTATGATGTGGCAAAAAAATAAACCATTTTATATTTGTGTTTACAAAAAGATAAAATTATAGTCTGGAATAATGCAAGAAAAAACTCAAATATCACCAGTTCCCTTCAAATTAAAATGCTAACTTTCCCGAATGCTAGGAGGCATTTCTGTCCACAAAGATTTTTTGGTTAAAAGTTAGAAAATCCGTAACTCGGAAAGCTGGGGTGTTAAAATATATGGTGGGATTTGTCTTTAAATCAAACTCTATGTGATTAAGAACATTGGATAAAATATTTAACATTTTTAAGGATTGTTAGATTAAAGAGGATTGCCAATGAGTTTGCAGATTTATTTGGTTAAATTATTGTTATGAGGACGATGACTGGTCTGACTGCTCATTTCATTCGCTTGTCTAGCTCTGCCTAGTTTTCATTGCCGTTCATCTGATCCCCCTCCTTCAGCCTCTATTGAACCAGCCTTCATCCAGTCATAAGTGCCAGATTATCTTGAGCCTTTGGTAAGACTTCTTTAGCATACCTGAGTTTTTTCTGATTGCCTGATCCTGACCCGTTCTGCCTCTGTTCCTCTAAGCTTGCCTGTTCCTGTTCTGATCTGTTTGCCCGACCTGTCCTCATACTCCTGCTACATTCTGCCTGCGTACCGAACCCGGATTTCCCTTCAGTAACTCTTCGGACCTCTGATGTCCTGACTCTGACTACCAAGGACTTTTACGACACCACCTTTGGCTGTGCTCTCTGGATTGTCCTGCCTTTCTTCGTCTGCTTGGTTCTGATCTCCTGATTTAAAAGCATACTATATGCTTCTAAGTAGACAACTTGGTGGTAATGAGTGCTGGAACTGAACACTAACCTTCTTAGCTAAAAACACACAAATACAACCAGGCTGTGGACCCCTAGGAATGAAGGGACTGGTTAAAATTAGAAAATAAAGCCAACAAGCAGAAGATTCCATTTACATTCCATTTTTATATTTTTAAATATTTTTTATACTTTGTATTCTTCTTTTTCCCTACTGTACTGTTCATTTTGATGCAACGCTGCAATTTCCCCACTGTGGGACAAATAAAGGATTATCTTATCTTATCTTATCTTATCTTATCTTATCTTATCTTATCTTATCTTATCTTATCTTACAGTTTGTTGTTAGCTTGGAGAAAAAGCTCAAATCAGTTTGAAACCTTTAAACATCCTCCTCAAACACTATGCTGCTGAAATTGGACTCAACCTTGTTGCTCCACTGCTGATGTATGTCACAGTATGTTAAATAATGAAAATCGGTATGACAGTCAGAGTGATTATAGCTACAACAGGCCTTATTAAAATTAGTTTAAATCAGTAAAATAAAACTGGAATAAAAAACCTTGAATCATTAACATATTCTGCAGGCTTCAGAATAAAGTCAACCGTTCAGTTTCATATAAATTCCAGCAAATGTTTACAGCAATGAGCCTGTTGATAAATAGGATTAACAAGAAGATGTCTTTCCCACAAATATCAGATATACTGTCAGGGCTGGGGAAACAGAGGTTTAGCTAGATGTTATTCAAGAGATATCACACAGCTGTCCATCTACTTGGAAGCTAACAGGCAGCAAGTTTAGACAAACCAACAGCACATGGACCAAAAAAAGGGAAAAACAAATTAAGAAGAAAAAGAGGGGTAGAAAGAGTGAGAAATGATCTAACTAGCTGTCTGGTTCTGCTGTTTTTCAGGATTACTAATTAAGGAGGAGCAAACAGGCCAGATCATGACAATGGCATTAAAACAAAACAAGGAGCCAGAACCAAAGAGGTATCCACACTAAAATATGTCCACCTGCAGAACATCAAATAGCACATTCAAAAAAGAGGTTTCATAAAGAAGACAGACAGAAAGCAGCAGAGCTGCTCTATAGTCTGCAACTGTGAGTGGAGCAATTCTAGAAGCTGCTGATCTATAATCCATCATTTGCTGTTCAACCAGCTGTTCCTGCCCACATCTGTATGGTTTCCTGCAGATGTGAAACTGTTAGAAATCATTTTGGTGTCTTCAGTAAACTAATATGCTTCAATCAAGGGGATCTGCAGTCAGTGAGGATCTATTATTGTGTAAAATCAACCAATCAAAGCAGGTAAAAATCTAAGTGCAGCTTCTGTTGAAGCCAGTTAAAACTCTGCAAGTTCATTTCCGTTCTTCTGTTTGTGACCTAATTTGTTTTTCAGCTTTAAAAACAGAAAACATACATTTATGTTACAAAGAAAGAGGAACTAACCATAAATTTCTATTTACAGGAATAAGGCGGGCTTTATTCTGAGGCCCCAGCAGGAAACGATCATTGATCAT
>NW_015151622.1:137336-138717 GCF_000732505.1 Cyprinodon variegatus
AAACTAACACCTCCTTTGCTGCACGATGTGCTGCAGTTTGTGGTTTTTCTGCTAACTGACTCTAATAGACTCTGCTGCCATCAGGCTTCCTGTTTATTTGTTTTGGATCAATGTGGACCTCAGTAATATTAACCCTTTGTTAAAGTCTCATAAAAGTTATTTCTCATTTTCTATCAGAATAAAAATGCTTGTTGTGAATTTACGTTAAACAGGATTCTGAATGTCAGAATGTTAAAGAAGAGCTCAAGTTTTTACGACCACTTTGCTTCCCTTTTCTGCTCTATTTCTGTATCAGATCATGACGCTGATGCTTCAAGCATATGTGAAAGCAGGATGTCTGTCACACCCAGCAAATTAGAGGAAATTGCACCTACTTTATGTTGTGTTTTTTCTGTCAGGATCCTCTGTGTTTTGTGATCATTTATATTATGTTTCCACCGTTTACACAGCATATTGTTTCACAGTGAGAGTATCCAACTCCTAATCTAAACCGTTTTGGTATCTTATTATGCAGCTTCAGAGGTTCCTTGGGTGTAATGCTAATATCAGCTACATGTGTACGTCTTTATTTTGATCAAGCAACAGTACAAGTTAGAACTACAGCACATAGAAGTCCCGTTCAATGTCTCCCACCCCTAATTTGCCCTCTCCATTGAAACTCGATGAGGTGATAACCAAATATTACAAGCTAGACCACCAATGATAAAGCCTTACTCAAAGTCACATAATCCCAATGGCCATCAAAGTGAATGCAACAAAAAGTAAAGAAAAATATTGTCTGCATTGGTTCATCAAGGTTCCGTAAAAGTTCAAAAAATCCACTGGACTTGGTTTCCGAGATTTGAAGACATTTCGCCACCTCTCCAGGAAGCTTTTCTCAAATGTCATCAAGGTTCCAATAACCAGGACAGACTGGTGTTCAGCACCACAGACAGCTTCAGCCCAAAGCTCAGGTTTTAAGGCTTTTTGATTTTATATACTCTAATAATCCCAGAGGGAAATTACTTCTCTGTATTTAACCGATCCCCTTGGGGAGCAGTGGGCTGCCAATGTGAGGCGCCCGGGGAGCAGTGTGAGGTTAAGGGTCTTGCCCAGAGGGGAAGTCTATGGGAGTGGGGGATTGAACTCACAATCTCAGGATTCAAAGCCCGATGCCCTAACCACTAGGCCGCCACTCCCCTAAGTGGTTTTAGGCTCCAGACTAAGAATAACTTAGGTTTGTGAACAGTTTAACATGTTTTAAAGTAGATTTTTTTCAGCTAATTTCTTGTTTCCAAAATAAGAAGAAAATCATTACATTACTGCTCTGAAAGGCTGGGAGTCAGGACTGTTGCCACCTTCTTATCCTGTTGAGGGAGCAGCAAATGTTGGTGAAAGCTGA
>NW_015151622.1:139299-141317 GCF_000732505.1 Cyprinodon variegatus
CCTGATGGGACTTTTTAAGCCCGACTCATTTGAGACACAGACTCCAGACTGAGACACTGACTGCTGTGATGATCAACTCGTTTTTTATGAACTGCATCAGAATGGTCATTATTTATTGCAGCTACCAGAGATGTATATGTTATATTACAGCTCCACATAATGTTCTGCTGCACCTGGATAATACCTGGATAGGACCTGGCTAATACATGCAGAACCTCAGACTTTTTCTCACCCTTTAGCACAGAGGTTCTCAAACCCACTCAAGAGCTACTTTCCTGCAACTTTTTGATGCAGCCCATTTTTAACACAACTGAATCAGATGAGTGGCTCATTGCCATGCCTCTGCTGAGCTAAAGGAGTGGATTGATCCTTCAGATTCAGGTGTGTTGGTGAGGAGATGCATGTAAATGTTATAGCATGCCAGCTCTTGAGGACTGGACTTTAGCACCACTGCTTTAGCAGCACCTCCTCCCCACATCAACTCATTTCCCCCATTGCTGTGTTCTGGGTTTTTCCTAAAGTTGAGAATATGTGTGGTTCTACTCACATGTAGAACTGTGCAATGCTATTTAGGAGATTAACTTGGAAACGGAGTGAGATTCAGTTTTGTGATATCTTCTTTAATTCTCTTTTGGATGAGAACATAATCATATTCAAATAGTTTTTCGAGGTCCTTTGCTATAGTAATGCCTAGATATTTAACATGGTCAGTGTGCCAGCTCAGCAGTACCTGTTTTGTATTTCCTGTGGTGGAGTATAAATATAAAACAGCAACTGAGTTTTGTTGATATTCATTTTATACCCGATAACTTGCCAAATTGTTTGAATAATTGCAACAAAACTGGATAACTGGAAAACAAGCCAATTTATGTTCCATACCTTTGATATTTATTCATTTAATATGAATAATTGTTTTGTCTAATCGATTGGGCTAGTGATTCTAAATATAATGCAAACAGTAACAGTGACCACGCACACCCTCGTCTAGACCCTCTTTCTAAAGAAATCCTGTTAGATAAATGTCTGTTAACTTTAATTCTCGCTGTGGGATTATAATATAACGCCAGTATGGTTTTTATTATCGTATTATGTTGTGATATTTTACCTGTAGATTATGAATATATGATTAACTAGAACTGCAGTTGAAGTTAATTATTTAAATCATTCGAAGTTAAGGGTAAAATTAATTAAGTTCTTAGTTGAATAATTATAACTATAATCTGTTTACTCACCAGGATTTTAGGCCTCTCACACTTTGGACCGGCTGTTAAAATCCAGTTATTCTCACCAGTTTAGTGGCTAGGCTATCAGGAGAGCTATTAATTACTAACCAAAGTTTATTCAAACGTCACCAAAAGAAGGGTGGATCTGGCCTGAGTGATAAACCACTCGCTTTACCAAAAAACAAATTAGATCAAAATAATTATGTTTTTATGTCAACAATCCAGGATTATGATAAATCTAACATCTATGCAAATGCTATACTAGAAACTACTAGTAGACTAGACTCCAGGGTGTCCATGGAGGTGATGTAGTCAGAGGAGCAGGTGTGGGTGAGCAGCAGAGCTATAGAGATGTCTGCTGGAGTTTATTGAGGACTTTGGAAGATGAACTAAACAGAACAATGCTGCAATAATCTAATCTGGAGGAGATGAAGGCTTGGATGAGAACTTCAGCAGGGAGAGAGATGGACAGAGAGGAGCAACAACTTTAAGATGGAAGAAGGAAGTTCTTGGAATGTTGACGTGGCGTTTGAAGGAGACGTTTCTGACCAAGACAAAGTGCTGTTGTTATAGTGAGAATGAATTCAACTAAAGGAAAGTTATTATATAATAATGATAACTCCAGTGAAATGTTTTAGCTTTAGTTAAATAGCTGAGCTAACAGGTTCTGCAGCAAAGAGGCTCTTGTAGCTGAAACTTCAGTTTCATGAAGCTGCAGTAAAAACATTTCCTGATCCAAAGCAGTGATTGGATTCTTTCTCCTCTTTGTCCTCAGCTCCCAATGATCCGAGCTTC
>NW_015151622.1:142130-143207 GCF_000732505.1 Cyprinodon variegatus
AATTCAGCACCAACACAGGACTTTGCTGTTAGAGATCGACACATGCATTGATGCATTGGTGCTATTTGAACCATCACTAATATAAAAAAATATAATCAGACTGACCCTATGATGGAGCCCTAAGCAACTCCTGAAGTTGGATATTCTTTGGCTAAAATGAAGTTTATATCTTGCCAGAGAAGCTCCAGATTCTTCTGATGCTCCAACTGTAATAACTGCTTACAGTGATCTACAGCGGCAAATGAAGCTGGGATCCATAAGCACCTCAGAATCAGTGGTTCCAGAATCAGGAGATAAAAGAACACAACTGACCCTTAGAGGAGCAGTTTTAATGCTGCAGACCTTCAGAGATTCAATCTGTTTCTATAATATTAGACGAGTTGAAGGAGATGATGCTGATATATAAAAAACAGAGACTTTTCAATTTCTGTCTCCAAACCTGAAATGTTTCAACCTTGTTCCTTTTATCAGAGCATGGATGATGACTGGTGGATGTGTGACATGTTTCTACCAATAACATCAGCTGCAGTAGGGGATTGTCCTTCCTTTTCAAACTTTTTTCAAAGTTTTTCAATATTTCTTACGCTAAATGTGAACATTTGTTCTTTAATTTCCGTTAATGTGTGATATATAGATTCCTATGCTGGATGGTTAGAGTAGATGGGGATGCCAATTCTGGCAATATGGAATTAAATAAAAAGCCTTATGTTGGAACAAACACTGTTTATTAAGGATAGGTCAACATAGAGAAATTATAAGTCAATATAAAACACAAATATTGATTTCATTACTAAATTGATTTAGGAAAAAATAATATATCCTACTGGGTATAGCCTATAATAAGCACATGTTCATTTTTATGTTTCATTTTTATTACAAGTATATGGTTGACAACAGTTTTCAATGAGATGAGAACATTTAGACACGGGGAAACAAGATTTTTTTAAGCATCGTGTTGAAACGATCAAGGAACCATTTCCTTTCAGAGAAAGGAGGAGACACTGCTGTCAGCTTTCTGCTATAACATGTGAAGGGAAGAATAAAATAACATCGCCAATGTCATGGTCTTGGTTCTGT
>NW_015151622.1:144176-146355 GCF_000732505.1 Cyprinodon variegatus
GTCAATGGTAGAATTACGCAACAGCGCCCCCGGCTTGAATGGTAGAAATGCGGTAATGCTTTCCCGGCCTACATCGTATAAAGCCCGCCCTGACAATTTGATTGGATCGCCTGACAGTGGGCGATAATACTCGCGCTACTATGGAGCAGAGCCAGACCGAACTTCCCCGAACTCAAACCTTGTGGGCGGGACTAAGTTCGGACTGGCACCCAGGCTACAACATGGCAGTAGGCCATATTGGTATTCCAAGTTGGTACAGACTGATCGATCAGCCCCTGCTGTCCGATCAAGGGTACTACCCACAAGTCACAGATAATTTTTTAACCGGTGTTAGCCTGATAAACCAGACTAAATGTGAGATTAAATGTGTAATTTAGTCTGGCCCCGATGAATGAGACATTGGAAGATTGTTGATGAGAACAACCCGGTGTCTTTTAAACCGCTGTCTGTGCCTAATGGCCAACGCTCTGACCAATGAACGCAACTGACTTTGACATAGTAAGCACAACAGAAAGCTGGTGGGGGAGTGTAAACAAACGGTGAATACATCTTTCTTTAAAATGAATGAGCGTAGAGCCTCTTCCTGCTCACGTTTCAAGGAAAACCCCAAGTCTAATCCTTCCAAAACTGATTCCAAAGCTGAGTCGAACGTGAACTGTTCAATAGTTGTTGCCATCTTCCTTGTTGTACTTTCTCCAGCGTCGATCAGCTTTGTCGTCACGTCCTCAAAGCCCGCCCGCTTTGCATCCAGAAATTCAAAACACATCTCTCCATTGTGATTGCCCCCCCGGTTCTAGGGCCTGGGGCACTGATCAAGGCTAAACCATTCGCAGGAAAAATTACTTTGGCTGCTGGCGGGTGGGGCTAGTTTACTACATTTTTGTCAAAAAGGAAAATGAAGACGTAACTGGTAAAGTTTAATTTGTGCCCTACAGCAACAGATCTGTGTCACTGTATTCATTGATTTGTATTTGTGTTAAGGAAAATGTATATTTTCTTTTGAAGATTTTAATACACGCGTTTGAATTTGTTTTGCAGCATTTGTTTTAGATCAAGTATGGCAAAACTGAATGGAAGACATTTTTTATATGCAACTCACAGAACAGAATTTGTGTACTTGTACTCAAGAATTTGAAGAGGTGTAACTTTTTTTGTAATTGTGAATGATTAAAAATAAAATAATGCAATTATAAAACACCAAAGTTACAATGCACAAATAGCTTTGCAACAATAGTTCTGGACCAGCAAAACTGAGAATGTAAGAGGTTTTTGATGTGCAAATTCTAGTTCAGAATTTCTGTACTTGTACTTCATTTTTTAAATTCTATAAATACAAAACTTAGAATGTAATTCTCTCTACAACTTGCACAAATGGTTTTGAAACAAAATAACCTTCAAATGAAAGGGCTGGTAGAAGAGAATACATCTGTTCCTAGATGGATTATTTCTCAGAGATCAGCCAGTTTACCCACTGGAAGAAAGACCTAGGAAGAAATACCATAGCTGGTTCCCTCAATTTCATTAAAAAACTCACGGATGTGTGTGGGGTTGTGGGTGAGTGTGTGTGTGGGTGCAGCCATGTCTTTATTACCTGGTGGGGACAATTTCCTAGGAATATGCTAGATTTGTGGGACTCATAGGTACTTGTGTGGACTAACGACTGGTTCCTATAAGGGAATGTTATCTACTTGGGGGTGAGGGTTAGGTTCACCACCAAGGTGTGAATTAAGTTAAGGTCAGGATAGGTATGTGTCAGTAATGGCTAGGATTAGGGCAGGGGTCAGTGTTAGGCCATATAAATTAGTGGGAAATGAATGGAAGTCAATAGAAGGTCCCCACAAGGATAGCTACAATGTGAGGGAAGTATTTTGTAAAATATCCTACATGCGAGGACTTACAGGTACATATGGGGACATTCAACTGGTCCCTATGTGGTAAACTTCTGTTCTTTGAGTTGGGGTTAGGTTTAGGACTAAGGTGTGAATTCAGTTTAGGCTAGGATTAGGTACATGTTGGTAATAGTTAGGGTTAGGGTAAGGGTAAGGGTCTGGGTTAGGCCATATAAAATGAATGCAAGTAAATGAAATGTCCCCATATGTCATGAAAAAAAGAGCTGTGTGTGTGTGTGTGTGTGTGTAATGTGTGGCCATGTCTTTAATACCTGGTGGGGACAATTTCC
>NW_015151622.1:146501-148435 GCF_000732505.1 Cyprinodon variegatus
GTGTGTGTGTGTGTGCGTGTGTGTGTGTGTGTGCGTGCATGTGCAGAGGGAAGGTCAGATGTAAAATGTTTGGTGTCTCTCAGCTCTTTAATTGCACCTTTGCTTTAAGAAGAGAGAGAATGGAGATGCTGACTAGCTTCAGCACCATGGAGAGCACCACTGAAGGTCAGATTCTCAGTGGACTAGAAGACTCCTTTGGTATAGTTTTCCTTACCCTTTATCTGTATTTGGATGAACCCTGCGCTTGGTGTAATACTATAAACACGTGGCGGTAAGGAGAGTTAGAATCATAGCGGTCTCCATGATTGATCAATGTTGGCAGTAAAGAAGGAGGCAGGAAAAGAAAACAGGATGGGCACAGCCCACCTGACAGAGTTTGGCAAAAAAAAAAAAAAACGTTATTTCTTCATTGTACATTGATGTAACACATGCTGATGCCCACACATTCATAGGATTTAGGTTTTATAATGGAGAGATTCAGCTGTTCCCTACATTTCTATAACTTTATTTAACTGGCATCATTCATGTGTGTTTTAGGTATGTAATATTGCCATAATGCTGAAGGCTTTCTGGATTCACCACAGCAATCCAGATCTCCAGGAAGCCAGGAATAAAGGGAATGAATGCTGTTTTCATACAGACTCACAGTGTTTATTTGAATCCAAGGCTCTAAGTAGTGGAGGCTGCAGCACCCCCTGGTGGAGATCAGATAGCATTCAGCCGTAATTTAAATAATAATTTTAAAAAATCAATAAAACAGATCAAATATGTGTATTTTTGCTGCTTCTGTTTATATTCATATGGTATTTAGATCTTACATTTTTTCCTATATCAAACAAAGCAAAACATATATTTACTGTATATCTCTGTGCAGGACTTATCCCCTTTATTGTCAGAAACATATATGTGCATTGTTAGCATGATTTTAGAACCTGAAGAGTTTTATTACCAAACACATTCTGTTGATTCACTCTTTAACTGATTTTAACAACTGATTCTGCAGCTTTCTCAACCGTCTCCTTTTAAAACAATAGGAACTTCAAGTTTTAAAAAGGAGAAACGCAAAGTTATAAATAATCAGCTGACAGTTCTAGAAATTCAAGATCTATTGGATCAGGTCAAATGATTTCCTGCTATCTTAATCTTTGAAAGCTTTATGAACATCAGCAGCAAAAATAAACATACAATTCAAAAGTTCACCAGTAAATATTAGGATTGCTGAAAGCTGGAAGGACTTTTTTCAGTTTTGATTGAAACATTTTCAAATGCTTGTTTTTCTCTGTTACTTGGAAATGTCTGACTGAACTTCCCATATTCAGTTTTGGAGCTGAGTCTGCTTGTATTAACAGATCTGCTGGGACGCTCAGATTAACTCTGAAGAGCATTATTAATAATTCTTTAAAATCTACATCATTGTACTGAGTTCATAGTTTATTATGTTCCATTTTAAGTGTGTCAATGTCAGAGAGTGACCTTCTACCGATTAAACAGCAGGAGGAACAGAGAGCTGTCTGCCTCTACAGTTTCAGACTTCTACCAGCCTTCACCACAGACCCCTCAGTGGTCGGAAACAAACATCACAGAAGCAGATGTTCAGCAGCTCTGCTTCATTCTTCTTCCATTCCATTATTTTTTAATCATGCTGCTTTTAAAGGTTGATTCTGTATATTTCTGACACATTTTATTCTAAATGAGCATCTCTGCTAAAGCCAAACATGAACTCACCTTATAACAGGAGGAGCAGCTTCTCAGCTTCTCAACTTAGAGCAGAGATCACATGATCTGAAGAGATATGGGGCTTCCCCACTGTGTGGTTTGAATCAACAACAGTCAGCGAGGATACATTTCTAAATATAATATTGGTTTATTATCAACTTATATGCAGACATTTTGTCTTTTTTAAGTTTGGATTTAATATTTTTCTCATAAAGATC
>NW_015151622.1:148445-150782 GCF_000732505.1 Cyprinodon variegatus
TAATAATTTATACTGCAAACTACAAACCTGGTCTTATTATTAGAAAAAAAAAATCAAAGCACCCATTTTTGTTCTAGTTCCCTTTTATGCATCCATCAAACATATCAAAATATTTCCCAGCCCCTCTATTTTTATCTTTTGTCTGACTCTTTCCTACACTGGGGGGTCTGTGGATCTCCTCATGGGTCTGTTGGCTCCCCCATGTTGCCTCCCCCTACCCCACCCACTGAACATCCTAGGACCAGGTTTGAGCAGGGCCTGCCTCCCCTACAGTGACAGGTTCCTGTGTCTGCTGGAGTACTGACAGTTCTCTAGGTGCAGAGTTTGGTACTTCAGTGGGGGCTGTCTCACTCCTGGATACTGGCGGGCTGGGCCTGGCCCTCCTGGCCCTGTGGGGTCCCCACTGGGGTTGGTGTGCGTGTTGACCTCGGAATCTGGGGCTCTCATCTGGGTCCACCTACCTTGGCAGGCGGAGCCCATGGCTCACCTCTGCAGCCCCATGGGACCATCACTATGGCCTCTGGGGTCGGGCCCCTTTAGGGTTTAGCACCTTGGGGGTCGACTCTGGGTGCTTGTGAAACCAAAGCTGTGGAGATATCATCTAGCTCTGGGAAATCTATACCCACAGCTGTACTGAAAAAACAGGATATTGGAAGAGAAAAAAAACAAAAACTTCACAGTCAGAACAATGAAGGCTGTTTGCTCTGTTAAAATCTCTTTTATTTGAAAAGGAAAAACCTGCACATTCTACTAGGATCCTAGTTTTATTAATGACTTCACCACCTTTAAATGTTTCTTCTACAAACTGTGGTTATTTTTCTGACTGTTTATTATGATATGATTGATTTGAAATAAAGTCTGATTCCTTGTTTTTGCACAAAGTCTTTTTCATTTAGGTTGATTCTTCTTCTAAATATGCAGACAAGTTGCAGATTGACTCCAGGTTGATCCAATCAGAGGTTAAACCACAGATGGCTTAGAGTTAGTATGGAGTTCAGGCCCATTAGGAAGATCTGCAGGAGAAACATGAAAGCAACCAATAGGTCCAAATGTACTTCATGTGACTGATATGAATTATAAATAAAAAAAATTATGACATACTAAGAAATAATACACATGCAATATTCATTCTGTGGTTGTACAAACATATGCATTCAGTTTATCTAATGCTATTGGATAAATAAAACAGTTTAAATGACAAGTCTTAGGTTTGACACACTGAGAAGTTTCTGCATGTTTTAACAGTTTTATTCTGTGGTTGTGCTTTAATGTAACTCAGACGCTGCTCTGCAGAACAGTTTCCATTGGTCAACCACAAGTGTACAGGAACAGAATGTCTTCTTGTAAGTAACAAACTGCTGAACCGCAGGTTAAAACAGGTAGAAGCTGCTGAGGAACCGCCCTGCCGCTGTGGTTAGAACAGTTCAAGCCAAACATTTAAAATAAAATAGCAGTGAAGGTCCTGAGAAAGGTGCACAGCACATTGATAAAAAATCCTATTGTACATTCATGAAGAAAAAGCTCATCGTCAGCAAACAGACTTTAAAGGTGACAGCTGGAGGACTACCTCGGAGAAGAAGAGACAAGTTCTGCTTCTGGTGGAAACACTAAAAAAAAAAAAAACATAAAATTTACTCAAAAAATATGGATTATCTGTAATGGATTATTCACATAGATTGTCTTTCAGGCTCAGAATACATTTACTTAACTTTGTTTCTATGCTAAAAGATGCAAAGGAGCGAATATTTCTAATAACTCTTGCTTTTCCTTTACAGTCCTAGGGAAGACATATTTAAATTTCTAATCCTTCTGGCATAAACATGTACATACATATACTCTTTATCAGAAGATATTGTCCCAAAATTTTGAAAATTTAAATTTTTAAAGAAAATTTTGTCCTTTTTTTTGTTTGTTTTTTTGTTTTTTCCATTATCTTATACAGGTCAGTTAGTTATACGTCAGCCTGAACACCTAAATTCGGCCAATCATATATCAACGCTGATCTTTCAGTCACATTTTTTGGTCATAGTATCTTGATTAAAATGTCGCAGCTATGTTGTCATTCATTTATTCTTTATTACTTTCCCATTGAGTTCCGTCCCAGTGTTCACGGGGATGGACGTCTCTGTCTTCGGCAGGCGTAGAGCTAACAGAACTGGCAGCGTTGCGAGGCAAGGGCTCAAACATGTACGGCTGGAAGCCTTCTACACCAAACCAAGCTTCTGCCGCCCTGGCATCCTCTTCTACAACAACTTTGCCCCCCTTTCCTCTTCTACATAAAAAATGTATGATGGAGGAGACTCATCCACGACCTCCGAGACAAAACGTTCCCTAACA
>NW_015151622.1:151266-158923 GCF_000732505.1 Cyprinodon variegatus
AACCGGCCACAACAGTCCCACCCTCTTGATGAACAACCAATCACATTCACTTTATTCACTCGTGTAAAGTCTGGAACCACTGGGAGAAGTTTCCCTACGACTTTAATATTGAATTAATTTATTATTGTGTGTCTATACTCTGCCTTCTCAAGTCTCCAGTCAGCAGCAGCAGTAGGCCGACACACCAAGCCTAGTTTTGTTTCTGCTGGAGGTTTGTTCTTGTTAAAGCAAAGGTTTTTTTTATCCATTGTTGCATGCATGCTATAAGGGATTGCTTAATAATAGGTTCCCTTTTAAATAGAAATGTCGCTTTTTCAACTTTTTGCCTGTTTGTTGCTTTTTCCAATCTCAAAATTTAGCTTTGATTATATTTATTGCTAAGGAAATTAACAGAAACCAGCCTCAGCAATTGAATAAGTTAAATGGGTTTATAATTTGTAAAATAACATGGCAGGACTCATAGTATTCAAAATTTACATTGCTGGTTTTGTTAATAAATCCAGGTTTTCTCACAAAACAACATTTTATGGCTCAACATTTAATCACAGTCAAACATTCATTTTCGCTGGTTTACCTTTGTTCCTGTTTTCACTTATGACTGTCTGTCCACAGATGGTTTTGTCTGTTCTCACATGGGAGTAAACTGTAGTTTCCTCAGAGTCTGCCAAATGAATAAAGCAAACATTACTGCACATTCAGTTCAATTTAATTATACTTTACGAATCTGATAAGGGAAGTTTCATTAACAGAAAGCAGCCACATTATCAGATAAGCACTTTTTTGTCATAAACATTTGAAGTGCCGTACACTAATACTGAATAACACATTTAAACACAGATCAGAAGTTAATTCTTTATAAGGGAACATTAACTTGCACCAGAAAGAGGCAGGAATTGAACACATCCTGCCCTTTCCTACACTTTTTAATAATTAATAAATATCTATCTTGTTTCAGGGTTGATTTGCACTGCTGGTCCGGTCCAATGATCCATCTAGGCTTGGCCAAAAAGGGCAAAAAAATAGACCCACCTAGTTTGGTTTTAAAACAGCACTTTGTACAATGTTATGCAGTTCCAACGAGGACATTGTTGGACTGATCAAGAAGAAGCTGGTTATCTCCTGGGATTTCAGAACTATCTGTCAGGTTTACAGTCAGAACAAGAGAACATTGTGGGCTGAAGTTGTTTTGATGAAGGTTTTGTATATTTTCAGTTGTCAGAAAAAAGCATTAAAAATAAAAAAAGCAACTGTGGCATAAATTTCCTCTGATTACTATGAAGGTCTGTAAAAGACTGGTACTGAAAGCAGAATACATTAAACACTGAAGTAAATATGCTCTTGCAGGATAAGGTAACTCCAAGTGCATCTTGAGACAACAAAGAAAAGGAACAAGAGGCTTCAGCTCTTATACACCAATAAGAACTGGACAAAGACAGGCTGGAAAGTTCTACTGTTTTCAGTGAGCTGGTAAAGTTGAACCTTGGATCCATCCTGATTTTGATGCAAAGATGCAGATGATGTAAAGGAAAGAGAGCTATTCTATTTTCTAATTTGGTCTCCTCTGAACCAACCGGACGTTTCTACATCCCTGGCATTCACTTCCTTCCTGCATAAATGTTATATGAACTTAAATTAGATCACTATGACAATCTGAGCGATACACGATTTCACGGGCTGCGCTGGCATATGCCAGATACTAGAACTGTTTGTTGGCCCGGAACCCACAGGAATGTGACTCTCACTGTATCACAGACTCTACGCAAAGAAACAAGGAAAGACAATGAATGTTTCATAGAGGGAAACACTCAGAATTTGTGATGTGGCATTGATGTGGGAGGTGAATGAGAGAGTGCTGTCAAGGAGGAGACCTAGATGCTTGATCTGAGGAAAAAGTCTGCCACCAGCCTGTTAGTAATTAACAGTCTGCTAAAAGCCTTCTACCAGTCAGTCTACATAAGCCTGTTACTACTAAATCTGTCTTTTCAAGCCATTCTATTCAGCCTCTCATCAGCTGGTTCTATCTTTACATGCTTGTTCAAGCCTGCTACCAGTATTTATCTTCGCTGTTTTGATCATGTTTTGATCATATTACAAGCTAAAAATAAACCTAATAAGCACAGCTCTGTGTCTAGCTAAATTATTGGGTTGTAACACTGTGGGATTCTACAGTAACTCTTCAACCTTAGCCTGACGCAGATGTTTCTAATGATGCGGTACCAACAAAAACTTCAGCCATCAGTCCTCAATTCCACATTATAATTGTCTTAGAGAGATTCCTGCTAATCGACATATTTAAGTAAAGATCTCTACTGCCATCATCTGCTGACATACAGTAAGAGCATTAAAATCAATGACTTGCAGAAGTTCGACAAGCTCATAAAGAAAGTCGGCTCTGTTCTAGGATCTCCTCTAGAACACTTGGAGATAGTTTCACAAATTCTTTATAAAGTGAAAACCTTTCTGAATAACCACTAGCATACTCGTCAGAAGACTGTGAAACAACGTCTTCAGCCAGATGCTTCTCAAGATCAACTGCAAGACAGACAGCTACATTAAAGGCCAATTTATGCTTCTGACGCATAACATTCTGCAACCATTAAATCTGTCTCTGTCTTCGACCATGCCCCCTTGTGCAGAGGTTCTGCAACCATCATTGTGCAACTCAAAAAAATCTTGACTACGCATGAAAACCCGCGCAGACCTCAAGCGGAAGTTTGCAGACATAAAGCCACTGTGATTGGTCATTGGTATGCCTTTCCGGCTGTCTGTGTGGTCGACCTTCTTGATTCTGTGCCGGGACGCGCCATTTTTAAAAACCAAAGAACAATTACAATTGACAACTACAATGAAAGGCTAATTGGTCTTTTTGCCAACTCCATTAACAGAACCATTTTTCTCTTCGATGGAACAACTCTAGATACATCTCCGTGACCGTGACATTTTGCACACGCGCCATTGTGGTTTTGGAAAATAAACACTCCCACCAGCGCTGCAGAAGTTCTCGTGACCATCAGCCAAAGTTCTCGCCAGTTCTCAAATAGGCTCCCCCTTGCGCTTTGGCAAGAAACTGCTGTGCATCCCAAGAAATTCTAGACCGACGGTCCAGAAGCATACATGCAAAACTGGTTCACGACCAGACCCAAGCGACATTTGATGTGTGCGGTTGCAGAAGTATATTCAGGCCTTTAGTCCTCCCTTCACCTGCCCACAGCTATCAACATATACAGTACACCTTCTTCATGAAAAATGTCTAATTACAACATTTAATTTACATCTGGGATCAACAAAGTATTTTTTCAATTTAACCGAATTGTGGTATATATATATATATATAAAAAAAACGTTATCTACCACTGTTTTACTAATAAAGACATCCTATAATAAGTGGTGCTGTTCAGAAAGCAAGGATAGAGAACTGTGTCATTTTTAAAACTTCCACAGTTCTAACATGCAGGATTCTGACAGATGATGCCAACATGCACCATCAGCTCACTATTTTTGAATAGGGTTTGAAAAGACTGAACTGATAAAAAGTAACAGGTTGCAATAAGTTACACATTAATTTACCTTGGTTAATATTGTCATGGTATTTGTATGTGGCTGATTGAGACTTCAGATTTCCAAACAGATCTCCACTGGAGGGCATGTCAACCTGAAAGGTGGACTACCATTCCTCCTGCAGCAGAGTGTTCCAATGAGCTTGACGGAGGCATTTTTGATTTATGCACAATAGTGAAGCGTGGTCTGTGCTATACGCTGTGGGTCTAGATATGGCCAAAGCGATGAGGAAGTGGGGGCGAGTTTAGTCCGACAACGAAGGGATATGACGCAGAAAAAGAGCGGGGATCCAAGTTGAAAAAGGGTTCCAGCATTCTCCCGCACCTTAATCTTCTAGCTGGTCAAACTTCACAAGTTGTTTTCCGCAATTTCGGTTATAAAAACCAAACAAGCCGGCCTCCTGTCCGTGGCACTGTCTGCAGTCAGTTACAATTTGGGAGAGGTGCAGCGGAGCGTCTGCGGAGGGGGCGGGGACGTCTTTTTGTTCACTGCAACACCTACACAGAGGACCTGTTCTGAAGTATAAATCAGCCTTTAGTAGGTAAAATGAAGCCTCTCTTCCTGAGTGAACTCTCCCTCAGCTCTGACAATCAGACTGTGGCTGACTCACCTGTGCTCCTGCTCATCATGTTGTCCTTTCCCCCCAGGCTCTGCTGTTACTCCATCTGCCTGCCCGCTCTCCACTGTGTGGTCTCCAGCCCACTTTCCAGTCTAAAAACCCCCTCCGAGATCGGCTCCTCATCGGGAACAGTAAGCGTCCTCACGTTCTTTTCCCCACTTAGATTGATGCACTTCTAACTCCCCCTCTCTGTTTCAGAAGCTGCTGATCAATATGAACCAAAGCTCAGATTCCATTTCTGTTTCAAGCAAATATTCAGATCATTTAATTTATACTTTGAGTCCTGCTGGTGGTTTCCTGCATGTGGGCCTGAAAAATCCCCTTGATCATGACAAACATATTCTCTTGTGTCTCTTATTTTGAAGAGAAGCTAAGAGAATAAACCTCCTTAAATAAATGCTCCTAAAAATACATTACAGCATCAAATAGGCTGATGTTGAGGCTTTTGTGCATCTTTATCTGTGCCAGTTTTTGTGGAAGGGATGGTAAATCGTGAGAACGTGTCTGAAGGTTAGCAGTTGAAACCACAAAGTTTCTCACCTTTGTTTTCTCAAAGAGACACATTAACATCAAAGTAAGAAGCAACCAGTTTCTCAGGGTTTGAACAGAATCAACATCTACAAAGACCAAACCACAACATGGCTGCTCTCAGTCAGCTGGTAGCAAATAAATATGCTCCAGTCACTTTGCCACAGTTTGGTACGCAGTTAGAAAAACAAAATTATATTGCTCATTGGTAAAACTTGTGAAGATAACTTGTACAACAACTGAAATCTCTGTAGCAGTATTAATAGGGTCTAATCGATCCAAAACAAAGAGATACAAAATCATAAACAGGACAAAAGAAGCAATTTATGGCTTAAACATCCTGAGTCTTACCAAGTATTTCATAATCATGAGAAATCAAATATTTCATTAGCAATATTTCTTGCTATGTATAGATAATAACATTGAAACATTCTGGTTCTGCTGAAGGTTTCTTCCTGTTAAAAGGGAGTTTTTTCTCTCCACTGTCGCTACAAGCATGCGTAGTGTGAGCGATTGCCTCAGAGTTTTCCTTAAATAGAAAACTTTAATCAATTTAACTGTATGATCTGGTTTAATTGTAGCTATAAAGTGCCTTGGGATAACATGTCTTGTGAATTGGCGCTATAGAAATAAACTGAATTGAATTGGTGCTATATAAATATACTGAATCGAATTAAAATGGTGCTATATAAATAAACTGAATTGAATTGAAAACATTTAGAAAAAGGGAATATCAACCTATATCTTTATGTTTATAATCTTAAACAGATTAACTTCATATTTGAAGGTCTGAGTGTTTTCAAGCCTGGATCAGTGGAATGGTATCAACATGACAATATGATGTTATATGAAAGCAAATTCATCCTTATTAACATCAAAATAGTGAGGTTTGCTGGCGTTTGCAAATAAGGTTAAAGTCACTACTCTAACAAAGGGCTATAACAGTCTGTCTGATCAGCCAGATGGCCAAATTACTCAAAGCCTGACTATTGGACAGTGAAAGTTTGATCTTTCGGGTAATGAGACAATGCTATGTTCAGAACAGTAGATTGATTTGCCACAAACAGTAGCAGAAAACCCCCAAGAGGTGAGCGGGACAGGTGCTGCTGTTTCTGGGAATTCTCAGTGACAGCATACCGCCGGTGTATGGGGGTTTCGTGCTGGTCTGACAGCAAAATACTATTTTAAGGCAGGATCGTAATCCTGATCAACTGACTGCACAGACGATGTTTTGAGGTGGACTTTCACATTTAAAAACACATTAAAACTACTTTTTACCCACTGATCACAGCAAATATAGCAAAGCCGCTCTCTGCCATCAAACATAGGAGCAGCAAAAGCATCAGATGCATCTGTTCACCCTTTACTGGTTATGTTTTCGGAGCGTCCAAGAGGCTCTTCGGGTGTGTCAGTCCTTATAAGGTGTACAAGCATCAAAAATGAAGCAACAGGTGCTTTTTTGCGGCTTCTATCCTGTTCGGTCTGAATGCAGCATTAGACATGGGAAGAATAGTGAAATGTTCTTCACCATTTTTTGAAAGGTAATTAGATAACAAGCACCTCATCAGCAAGCTTTACAACTCAGGATTACCAGCGTCTCAAAGGTTAAATCATCTTGTTTTACTGAACAAGGTTCCATAATGGTTGATATGAAGAAGAGTTCAAAATGCAGAGAGTGAATTTCCCCATTGTGGAACAATAAAGGGATTTACATTACATCAAAGGCCCATTCAGTTCACTTAAGGTCAGAGGTCATGACACATATATACATCGACAACCATCATCTGTCACTTCTTACATTCCCTCTTGTCCATCAGGGTCTGAGGATGGTTTTGAGTCAACAGTTAACCTCATAGTTATGTTTTTGAACTGAGGGAGGAAGGAGTACCCAGAGATAACCCATAACCCATACATGCACAGGGAAGAACGGGCAAACTCCATATGGAAGAGCCTATGCCAAGACTTGAACCCAGAACCTTCTTGCTGCAAGGAAACAGTGCAACAAACTGCTAGACTATATGACCTTGCCTGTTTCACATTTGCCAAAAATATCCTGATGATCCTCAAAACTTCTGCAGCAATAACCGGACAAGGCAAGAGGGAAGCTTTTAGAAGGTTGTGACATTAAATACTATTATATGATTAAATACTATAAAGTTGCCACCTGGATTCAACTAAGAAAATAGGTACAAGCCTCCTATTGGATAATTACTGCATGGGAATTATCTTTCAGCTGGCAACAAGTAATTTAACCCCAACTGGTGCAATGACTTCTCATTTCCTAAACAACCATGTCGAAAGACAAATCCCGTGGTCGTGGAAAAGATGTTAGTCTGTTTGAGAAGAGTCAAATCATTGGCATGCATCAAGCTGAGAAAACATCTAAAGAGATTGCTGAAACTACTAAAACTGGGTTAAGAACTGTCCAACGCATTATTAAAAACTGGAAGGATAGTGGGGATCCATCATCTTCAAGGATGTGGCCGGAAAAAAATCCTGAATGATGGAGATCGGCGATCACTTAAACGTGTGGTGAGATCAAATCGAAGAAAAACTGAAAAGTAAGAGCATTTCCACACGCACAATGCGAAGGGAACTCAAGGGATTGGGAATGAACAGCTGTGTAGCCGTAAGAAAACCACTAATCAGTGAGGCTAACCGGAAAAAAAGGTTTCAATTTGCTAGGAAGCATAAAGATTGGGCTGTGGAGCAAAGGAAGAAGGTCATGTGGTCTGATTGATCCAGATTTATCCTGTTCCAGAGTTGTGGGCGAATCAGGGTAAGAAGAGAGGCAGGTGAAGTGATGCACCCACCATGCCTAGTGCCTACTGTACAAGCCTGTGGGGGCGGTGTTATGATCTGGGGTTGCTGCAGTTGGTCAGGTCTAGGTTCAGCAACAGCATGTGCTCAAAGAATGAGGTCAACTGACTACCTGAATATACTGAATGACCA
>NW_015151622.1:161003-162684 GCF_000732505.1 Cyprinodon variegatus
AACAGCATAGGAAGAAGGTCAGAACTGAAAAAAAGGGAATATTTTTCAATTAAGAAATGAAGCTAATCAAAAATCTGACAGAATAACTAAACACATAAAATCATTCTCTTCTATGCCCCAATTTCTGAACTGTGAATTCAAAAATAAAATTTTAAACATACTAAACTTAGCAGAAGTTGATAACAGCAGATAGTAGAAACGTTTCTACTCACAGAACAGACATGGTAGAGCCGTGCCTCTCATTGTTCCTCTGAGACATCTGACCATTCTTCAGTTTATCTGTTTGCACCAAGCTGAGCCCGCCTACTTCCTCTATGTCATGAGGCTCAGTTTCTGAGCAGCAAGAAAATGTTTCCATGTGATTAAAGGAAGATATTTAACTAAGAAACAGTGTTTACATTCTTGATAGCAAACAGAACATTGTATTCATATTCAGCAACATTAAATTAAAACATGTTAAAATAATTGATAATAATATCAAATGGAATAATTTACAAGGCAGAAACTCTGCTGACCTTAAGGCTTTAGGAAGAAGGGCTGGAGGAGAACTCAGAGAAGGTTCATGAATGAATAGAGTGAGGAGATCCATCAGGTTGACAAGATAGAGGAGGATGGAAGAGAGGATGGAGGATGAGGATCAGCTTTGGTGCCCCCTAGAGGCAGCTGCTAATAAGACAGAAAACGTTAGAAAGTGATTATAAATAGCCTAAACATTTATTAAAATATCATGACACAACATATCCCACACAAATGACCGTGAACTGGAATCTCACTGGAAACTAATGAGATTACATTGATGCTCTACATCCCTAATGCATGTGTATAAATCTGCACTAGCTGGTATAAAGTTGCTTCTACACTGTATGGGGAACTAAAGTGTTTGCTTGTACAAACACTGTCTTCCTAAAAAGGAAAAAATTAGCACTTGTTTATTTTATTGAAGTAGGAGACAAGATTCAAATGCTTATTGACAATAAAAGAAGACAACAAAATATATTTTAAATGATTTTAGAGCAGGCATCCCCAAACTCGGTCCTCGAGGGCCGCTGTCCTGCAAGTTTTAGAGGTTTCCTTGTTCCAGCACAGCTGATTTTAATTGAAAGCTGATTAACAGGCTTCAGCTCTACTGCAATCATGATAATCAGCTGTGCTAAAGCAGGGAAACCTCTAAAACCTGCAGGACAGCGGCCCTCAAGGACCGAGTTTGGGGATGCCTGTTTTAGAGTTTACCTTGCAATATTGTAAAAATGACAATAAAAATTGTATTGGGGAAAATCTAATTTGAAAGGCAAAACTTGACCAATAAAATATACTTCACGGAATCTGAGGAAACCGAGGCTTTACAGCAGCGAAGTCATGAGGATGAAGGGACAACATCCATTGAAGAAAAGGAATCAACCTACACTCAACAAAAACAGGGGAACCAAAGAAAGTGTTGGGATCTGGAGGCTTTGTCCACTTTCTCCACCAGAGGGCGCACAAGATCTCCTGGGGGCATGAGCTAACTGTAACACCTGTCTTCCATCTGCTCATCAGGAAGCCCTATTTAAAGAAGAGGAGGCTAACACTTCCCTGCCAGAGTGTTTGCCAGTAATGGTAGAGCTAGACCTGAGCCAAACAACCAGATCTGAATCTCTGACTTTTGTGAACCTGCCTGACCCTGTTTCTCTCTGCCTCACAG
>NW_015151622.1:164384-169351 GCF_000732505.1 Cyprinodon variegatus
CAAGTGCAGTATTTCCCCCACAGACCACCAGGGCGGCCGAGAATACCTTTGTTCAACCTGAAATGAATCATTTAATCATCCAAAACGTTATGGAACACATTAATTAACTGAAAAATGTTGCATAGTGTGCCTTTAATGGGAAGATGAATGGAGCCAAATACAGGACTATTCTGGAAGAAAACCTGTTGGAGTCTGGAAAAGACCAGAGACTGGAACAGAGATTTATCTTCCAACAAGAAAATCATCCAAAACATAAAGCAACATTTACAATGATACAGTTCACATATCCAGGTGTTAGAATGGCCTAGTCAAAGTCCAGACCTGAATCCAATGGATAATAAGTGAAAAGAACTAAAAACCGCTGTTTACAAATGCTCTCTATCCAACCTCAGTGAACTCCCGCTGTTTTACAGGAAAAATGGAAAAAAATCTCAGTCCCTCGATGTGCAACACTGATAGAGACAAACCCTAGCAAACTTGCAGCTTAAATCACTGCAAATGATGGTGCCACACAGTATTAACAGGGCTGCATAATTTTACAGTCCCAATTTCTATGCTTTCTGCTTGTTAAAAAAGCTTCAAATATCACATGGGTTTTATTTCCATTCAGGATTTTTTCTAACATCTTGATTCCCCCAAAAGAATTACAATTTTAGATCTTTATGTTTCAAAGTAGGTTGCATGGTTGTGGAGTTTGTAGCACTGTTCAAGGTTCCTGGTTCACCTTGTTCATGTGTGGGTTCTCTTCGGATACTTCATATATTAAACAGAGTGGCACAGCAAGATGCCACAACAACAGCGTAAATACAGTATGAGGCTAAATAATATTTAGACTTAGACTTCTTTATTTGTCATTTTGTATGCACAGAGTGCATACAAAATGAAATTGAGTTACATACAGCTTATGAACGTTGCATTGATATTTCAAATGGCACGAGTTATACAAAAAGTGCAGCAGTGGTCAAAGTGTGAACAGTGCAGAGGATAGCTTAATAGGATATTTAAGACCGCTTGTGTTTGCCCACCTGACAACAGGTGGCGTCGGATGTAGGGGTTTGCCCTGAAATTGAAGGATTGACTATTCAAGCCCCGGCTCCGGCTTTCAGTGTTGTTGTGTCCTTGGGCAAGACACTTCACCTGCATTGTCTACTGATGGTGGTTAGACGCGTCAGTGTACTGTAGCCTTGCTTCTGCAGTGAGCCCCAGGGCAGCTGTGTCTACAATGTAGCTTGCTACCATCAGTGTGTGCATGAATGGGTGAATGACTGAATGTAGTGTAAAGCGCTTTGGTCAAGTCTCCGGACTTGAAAAAGCGCTATATAAGTACATACCATTTACCATTTACCTGCTAGCTTATTGTAGCAGACATATAAGCAGGTTGACGTAAATGATTTTAGCCAAACAGCTGTTACAGATGCTGCATAAAATATGTGTATATGGAGTGGATAAACAGTTTAGCAGGGCTAGCCTAGCTTATACCTTCTAGAAAAAGAGTCTAAAGCAGATTAATCCATACATCAGGGACCGCTTCAGAGGTGAGACGAAGCCAAAGATTAACTGACCAATTTTCATAGCACAACATAGCACAACAGTCACTCTTAGCCAGTAGTTGGGCTTTGGAAACAGAAGGATGATAACCGGTCCAATAGAAGCAGAGTATCAAAAACAGGAGGAGAAGCTGTTTTATAGACAGAGCTAAAATTGGCAGTATTAAAGTGAAAACAGACCATTTATGCTGCAATATTATGCATACCGTAAATCCTCTAATATAGGACGGGGCCTTTATTTCACTCAGGTGCATCTTGGTCCAGGCCATTATTGGAAGGAGGCCAGAATTAGAGGCAGGCCTCTATTTCTATTTGATCAAAACAGACTACCAGTAAAATGAATAAAAACAATATTTTGTGTCTCTTTGAACCTATAAAATACTAGGTTCATTTATTAAAAAAATACAGTTACCATGACGGTATACAGAACATTATTCAGACATCTTCCATTAGCTGCAATTTTTCTGCACGGCAATACAAAAAAAAAAAAAAAAAAGACACAAAATGGAATCTTGGCCAAACAATGTTTTTATAAAAAATTAACGGAAACTGTTCTGCCATCACAGCGAAGTTTTGTTTGAGGCAGGCTAAGTGGAAGTAGGCTACCAGTGTCATATATTTCGAGGGAAATTCAGAATAACGAAGGCAAATGAAATTCTGTCATTTTAACGCTGCCTGGTTACCACCAGACCTACAGATAATCACATGTTTCAAGATCAGAACAATTGTGTAAGGCCACTACGATCTCTGTAAGGATGGGACTTCCCATGCTTGGATTCATTAGCAAATATTGCCCCCCTGTGGTACTTGTATGTTACCATCAAAAGTGGTTTAGGACTGCCCAGAAACATTGCTGGTTCTAATTATAGCCCCGGCCTGTATACAGTCCGGCCAGTATTTACCTCCGCCGACACCCAGACAGGCCATTATTAGAGACCCGGCTGCTAAAGGAATACAGGCCATTATTAGAGGATATGATATATGTCCCTAAATATAATGTCCCTGAAAATATCCAGTATTACAATAAGTATTTAGTGGCCGCTGCAGGTAACTATAGTTAAGTTTTTTTTTTTTATAGATTTTAGCACCTGAATCCCAATACCTCTAGGTCTATGTGTGAGCATGCTTGTATGTTTGAGGTTCCGTAATAAAAATGGTCAGTAGTAGTTGTGAGAATTTAAAGGTATGCCCCCACAGGGTACATGGGCATAGAAGGGGAGACCAATCCCCCAGAAATCAAAAGGGTCCCCAGTGCATGGAAGCCCCAGAAGGAAGAACAGAGGGATAGCTAACTCCTCCATTTCAGTGGAGAGCAAAAGAGATAGATCTTACCAGCATCTATCTGTCTAAGATCTATCATCTTTCTCAGTTGTAGTGCAAGCAGACACAATGACCTGAATTACTGAGAATTTGAGCAGATACATAAGAGTATGACTGCTGCCCCTTTCTATGTTAGTGGTAAACTGCTTGTCCCAGAGGTAGTGTATTACATACAGGACTGATTATCTGTTAGAAATGGTTGAATGAATGGTGGAAGATTAGCTTAGTGTGGCATGGTAACGACTCCCACTCTAGCTCTACCTTTACTAGGTGATTTTGCTGAGAAGCAAATGGATCAAGGGTCTGTCTGAATAGTGCAAACTAGTGAGGGCACTTAAGATATAGCGGACGTGTGTCAGTGGTTGCCAAAATAAGTTCTGTCTGAATAGTGCTGCCAACAAAGAAGGAGCTAGGAAGAGGAAGCAGGATACCTCTTATCCAAAATTCAATTAGGATAGTTTATAAAAAACAAATGTTTTTCCATGTACTTTTTGTGACACATGTACACACTCATATATATGTTTCTGGTCTTACAAATATGAACTTCATCTGTTCATTACATCTGTTTAACTTTTGTTTTTTATTTATTTTCTAGTTCCAATTTGACAATCTGTACATTTTCCATGACACAAGGATGTCCTGAATGCTAAAGGCTGGCCAGATGCAGCTCAGACATCCAGAGTTCCTTTTCTATCCAGGATAGTTGTTGACCCTATGAAAGATGAAGAAATAGGAGCCAGGAACGGGAGGTATGGGCTCAATTTAGATAATTTGGATGGAAGGCAAAACTATAGTTGGATGAAGGGAATGATTCAGTAAACAAATCTTTTGTGTGGTGACATTACGAGATGAGCCGAGGCTTCGAGGCATCTGTCGAGTAATGGAGGGGACGTTTCCCTGAAGCGTGTGTCGATGCGTGATTCGTTTAGGGGAGGGGCAAAAATTGATGACGTCTGAAGCCTCGCTATTGTGATACCAGGTGACCGCTTCAGGAAGTGGTTCAGAAAGCGTAGGAACTTCGACAGGCATCTAAACAGCCCAAACACTGTAAAGAGGTGGGAGTTTGAAGGAGACTTGCTGTCAGTTGTAGTTTGGATATATTCTAAGAATAGATTGGTTGGAAGAACAACTAATCCAGTTGGTTAAAACAATTTTAGTTAGATTAAACAATGTAATGATAAAAATCTGAGCAAGCAGCTGGATACAGTTGTAACCTTAATGTTAAGTATTGCTGCTATATGTTAGCTTTAGAATGGTTAGTTGATGAAAATGTTAGGGAAGGAAATAGTTATATTATTGCATCAGATAGTCAAGCTGCATTATTAAGTATCAAATCTGGTAAGTCTTGTAAATTAGTTTTATTATTAGATATATATCACATATTAGTTCAGCTTCATAATAAGACATGTTTTGTTTATTTTATCTGGATTCCTGCTCATGTAGGGATTGAAGGAAATGAAGAAGCAGATATATTGGCTAAACAGGCCTTAAAATCAGATATGATACGATTATATAATCGTATTTAAATTAAGAATATACGTGTGTAAACATGTGAATATACACACATATTAATTTATATGTAAGTTGTATAGATATTGATTGATAGATAATAGATATTGATTGTATAGATATTGATTGATAGATAATAGATATTGATTGTACAGATATTGATTGATAGATAATATGCAGATTCGTGCATAGCATTGAGGTATGAATTAAAAATTTCCCTCTGACATGAGTGATGACCTCACTCCAGTCTGTTAGGTGGCGGTAAATGCACCGCAAAGTTGGTTGCCATCCGCCAATAAAAAAAAAACATAAGAAAAAAAAAAGAAAAGGATGGGTGGAGTCTGATGTAGAGTTTCGAAAGCAATGAGTGTTGAAAGTATTGGAAAGAAAAGAGTGGAAAGTAAAAGAGTGTTGGGAGAAAAGAAAGGATCCCGAGGAGTTATTTACGGAATTCCTGTTAATGAAGATCTGGAGAAATTAAAACATAACATCCATAATGTTGAAGTCATTGATATAAAGAGATTGCAGAAAACAGTGAACAATGAGAGAGTTGACAGCTTGTCTGTGCTTCTGAAATTTTCTACTCCAGAA
>NW_015151622.1:170741-173614 GCF_000732505.1 Cyprinodon variegatus
GTTCCTTTGTTTAACACAGTGAGCGGCGACAGGTATTGTTACCTGTCGGAGCGAGCTTTAAATTATTAGAGTACTCTAAAGTAAATATTTATTAGTTGTTTATCGAATAAGGTTTTGCAATTAACCGATCAGGTCTGGTTGTTTCTAAGTCATACTAATGATCTGGGATAAATAAATGAAAGCGTCTGAGGTGCGATTTAAAGCAGGAAATGGATTCCTACCCCCCCACTATCCTGGCTCTGATGACCACCCTTATCACAGTGGTCTGCTGTGCAGGTGAGTTTCTGGAGGAACATTAGTTTAAAGTTATTTTGGTCCGAGATACAGAGACGGCCTGACTGGTTGTACATTAAAACATCTAAACCCCCCGCCTCTAGTTGAACAGAGCATCGCTGTGGATAGATACGCTGCACAGCTTTCACAGGTTCCACCAATCCCCACATTGTGCACGAATTATTGTATTGCCTGCCCGCTATCACTTGCATTAAAAAAAACTCCACCTCCCATAGTCTAAAATTCGGGATAATTGATCCGACTCGCGGGCATCAATGAAAAACTATCAATATCAGGGAGACTTCCGGAACTTCCGGGAAACTTGGGATGTCTGCAGCTTTAGGTTGGAGGTTTCCACAAGATTTAACTGAAACAAAGTGACAAAATGTGGAATTTTTATAGCACAGTAAATGTTACTGAGTATTAATAAGTGATCTGTAGTTATGTCGTTTTTCACAATATACATTTTTTTTTACATTCTGGTGATTTATAGAGAATTGAAGTAAAGCAGAATGGGTCCTACTAAAAAACTTGCATCTTAAATATACTTTAAACTAATAATTTCACAACTTTGCTCACTGACTGTTCTCTGCAGTTCAAGTAACTTAAACAACGGGGGAGTAATAAACTATTACTGGATTACTGGCACTTATACAGGAATCAGCACAATTGAAAACTGCACTGTGTATTAATATTTGGTAATAGGCTAAGGATTAAAAAGCTTCATTCATTATGTTATTATTTTTTTTACAATTGACAAAACAGCTAAACAATTCAGACCTTCTTGGAGGCTGTAGATTGTATAAAAACTCAACATGACAAAAGACAGCACTTCTCTGGATGTTTAATTTGAAAGGTGTGATGGAAATTAAGTTTTGAAACATATTCAATGGACCAAAACAAAGATAAATGAATAAGAATAGATATAATAAAAGAAGAACATCCCTGTGGTTTCTCTTCTATGGAACCTGGATAACTGATGTGTTCTGCTCATCCTCTCTGGATGCGGTTTGTCTTTTCTTTGTTGGCTGATCTTTTGAAAAATAAAATGCAATGGTTCTTTTTCTTTTTGTGGAGCTTCTATGGGTTTGTGAGACAAACCTAGAGGCTTTAAGCATTGAAATATTTGTTTTGGTTTAATTACTCCTGAATGCCAAGAGGAGGTTATCAAACTAGACTGAGCAATAATTATTTAACTTGTGAGCAAAACATGGACTAAAACTTGGACTGAAAAAAGGCCATTAGCAGCAGTTAAAGAGAAAACAAACCATTGGATGTGATCCTACACTCAGTCTCCACATCAATAGTTTAGGCTAGCTGCTGTTTTTTATTCATATTGACTCAAGTACTAGATTGCTTAAAATCTTCAATAATTTACAAAGACAATAATTCTAGTCCAGATGAGATAAGATAAAAAAAATTTAAATGACATACCTCATAACAGCTGTCTTTGTTCAATATCTGACACATTGAACAGGTGGGAATATGGACTGGATATGAACCTGGCTGGTCCTTGTGTTTTAGCACTAAGGTTGTATGAAAAACATGGACTGGATTTTTATCATCATGGTATTTTCATACATAAATAAGTGGAACGGAGTTAAGTCTTAATCTCTGTCATTCTTTAGTGTAAGAAATTGTAATATGGAGTGAGAGTGTGTGACGACACTGAGATGGGTGAGTCTCACTCCCAATAGGTGAGAGTTGACAGCCCTGCTCCTATCAGTGATTTTTCTCATTGCTGGTTGGAGGCATAATCCAGGCAGTAGGGTTCTAGACCATAGTTACAAAGGGGGCCAGACAGGGCCGTAACCAGGATTTTTGAAATACCAAGGTCAAATGGAGAGTTAAATCACAAGCCCAGCAAGGAGGTGAATATAAACATGTTTATTATAACAATTCCAAAACTCACAAAATTAGGGTATTTGAGTGAGTGTGAGTGTGAGTGAGTGAGAGAGGGAGAGAGAAAAATGTGTGTGTGGTAGACTCTTGTATCTAGGCAGCCATCATCTGAAGTCAAGTATTCACATGATCTGCCATGCTTGCTGAGGACGATGAGCATCATATTCCTAGCCATGCTTTGAATGATATATTTACTGGCAAAATGAACTCGCCTCCTTCTGGCTTTCCAAAGCTGAGTTTAGTTTGTTTCAGCTTAGAATTCTTCATCTTGCCTCCATTTCCAGATTCCACCACTAAAAACTGGTAATCTATTCTATGTCGTGGTTTTCAGAGCGTGGGCGGCTGACTTTTGCCAAGGAGCTCGGATGCAATTTCCGCTCAGTTTTAAAATAATGTGGTTTTTATGAGGTGATTGTGGACTTTATTAATTTTTTTTTAACCAATCAGACTGCATGCTGATTGTTGCAGCAAAATGCTGGATTTATGATTGAATATTTATTCCTAGTTTACTTTTTTTGTCTGGTTTTGGTAAGATATATATGAACATGAAATATTTTGGTTTGAAGTATGAGTTGACTGACTTAATTATGAAATTATGAATTTGTTTAGTTGTGTTTTGCTGCCGTGCATAATTTAAAGGAATAGTACACCCAAAACATGATTAGCCTTCATTTTCTACTCACCCCCATGCTGAACAA
>NW_015151622.1:174974-178897 GCF_000732505.1 Cyprinodon variegatus
TACAAAGCTGAAGTTGGCTTCCGATTCGGGAAATTAATATAGGGCGATTCCACTTAATTATCCCTACCTACCTTCAGCATCTTTAATCTACTCTAATTAAAAAATTATAACTTCTAGATACATCAAACCTAGACTAGCTTATTCTAAACTACTCATAGAACAACTAGAACCAGGTCTGGAATTTCATGAGATCAAATAGTTTTAACATGATTTTGATGACAACACCCTTTTCCTTCGTGATATTACTGAATGTTTCTCTGTCATGTTTTTCGGATTTTGTAATTCGCGAATGGTACCCACACATTAACTGTGGGTGAGCTCTGCATAGAGGCCAATCCTATGGAGGACCAATACTGCCGTAATTAATAATAAATATAGAAATAAATAAATTATCCAAAAATAAATAGGTATACAATTAATTGCCCCCGAAATACAATAAACAAATAAATGTAGATAGAAATTAAAATATACAGTGAGACATAAATGTACATATCTCTTTTAATTCGATTCTTTATTTATTCGCCTTTGTAATAATTACTTTATTTTTATTTATTGTCTGTTATATTCTTCAACTTTATTTATTGCTTATTTCTTTAAGTATTTATTTTTGTGCATGTTATATTTTTGTCTGTTTTATTCTTCCTTTGTATTTTTTTTACCCTATTTCTTCCATGCTATTTATTGCCTGTCGTTTTTACGTTTCAGTTTGCATTACTGCCTCATTATGCAAATGAGGAGGCGGTGTGTCTTAGAGGGTTAACCTCTGCCCATTGATTGGTCTGCAGCCACCTGCCACAGTCACAACAAACATGGCTACCTACGATGAAGTGGCAACTGTTTTTTTTGTAAAACAATGCTGACGTTATAAGTATTGATTTTATTATTTTTCTTTTTGACGCTTTGACGGACCGTGTGTTTCAGTTAGCCACACACATGGACACAGATGTTAACAGTGTCATTTTTCAGAATCTGGAGGAAGTGGCTCATCTTCTTAACTCGGTTGCTAATGCCGCGGTAAAGTTGCTTTAAAGTTGGATTTTGGCTAGTCAAGCCCCGTGGAGTCAGCGGGATCTAGGATGTTAGCCAGTGTCTGTTAGCTGCTCCCTCCTCCAAAAAGCGATGGTACATTTAGGGACCGTCAGCAAACCAAGCACTCTTGAAATCAATTAATTTTTTTATCTTATAACCAGCGAAGACGAAACTAATATGAAATCATGCCAATCGATTACATATGTAAGGAACGCTTACTTTTATGCAATTTAAGATATTTTTAAAGATATTTAGATATTTTTAAAGACAAACCTTGGGACTTTTCTTCAATAGCTTCCAGGTCATGTGACCTACTGACTCAAATTCTTAGTGAAAATGTTTTACTGTATTAGCCTGATGAGGCACACTTATTTTTATTCCATTTTAAACCTTTGTTAATTTTCAAAGACTTTTTATAATATGAAAATGAGATACTTCTTCAATATCTACTTCTTTGTAAAAGGGAGGAGCTTCTTTCCTTTAAGTTCATTTGGGGAATAGGAATGTTTGATAAATAACCTAAGCCACCAGAGGCAGAACATTTTAATGTGGGAGGGCGGGAAGGTACCAATGTGCAGTTGGGGGGGTTGTTTGTGATAGAAGACAAACCAGTTAAGGGCCTGTCTATGGTAATCAAACTGTTCCACCAGGAAGATGACTGAGCAACACATCCATATATTCTAAAGATATAAGATTTTCACAAAGGCCTTGCCAGGAAATAGTTATGTTAGTTATAGTTCTGCATAATACACACATTAAATGGATCTAGCAGCATTTCCTCAACTTTATTTTCAGAGAGGACTATCTATTGACTGCAGAAACATACAATCTTCCCTTCTTTCTTTATAACAAAAACTTAGTTCTGAAAAGAACATCTTTGTTTTATAATTAAATACTGTAATTTTGATCTCGGTATATGGTCAATATGAAAAGAATAAGTTAGGACATTCGACCTGAGAGTATCACTGCTGCCACCCTCTGTTTTAGAGAGGAACTGCTTGTTACAGAGGTGGTGAAATATGATCTACAGCAAATCAGATCACCTGATAGGTGTGCTACAGGAAAGGACATTAGCCCCTCCTTCTAGCTCCACCCCTGCTAACCAGTGTACTCTGTTTCCTCTCCTGCAGATCCTAGAAACATCACAGCAGAACCTGGACAGAATGTCTCTTTGCCTTGTAGAGCTCCTGACAGTAACCTTATTATAGCTATAGAGTGGAGCAGATCTGAACTGGGATCAAAATATGTTTTCCTATTCAGAAATGACCAGATAGATCTAGAAAACCAACATCTATCATTTAAGAACCGGGTGCATCTACAGGAGAGTCAGCTGAAGGTTGGAGACATGTCCTTGTTTCTGAGGAATGTTACGACTGAAGACAAAGGAACATATGAGTGTCGATTCATCCAGACAGAAGCAAACAAGAGGAAAGAGACCAGACTTTATATAAACCTTGATGTAGTTTCTACCCCAGGTGAGTTTTGTCTTTAAATTTATTTGGTGGAGGCTTTTGTTTCCATTTATGTTCAGGTGAATTTAGTTAGTTTGGAAACTGGTCTTTGGTTTGGTTGATGTTTACTACTCTTTTTTGTGTGTATGTGGTTTATTTAGGCAAGCAGCATTGGGCGGCCCTCGCAGCTTTATTTTTTTATTGTTGATGTCAAAATTGGCTGAAATAAATTTCTATTTATTCATTCAGTCTTGAATCATATTTTAGGTTATCATGAACATTTGAGTTGGACTATAATTGGACAGTGCTTATTCTGTGTAAGTTCATGTTATTTTTTTTAATATTCTGGCCAATGTATATTGGATATCAGTCAATCTATCGGGTTTTGGTTTATTTACTACCCCCTGTATTGGTATAGACCTTCAGATACTCAAATAAGTTGGACTGTACTATACATTCTCTGCAGGATGCTCTAGGGTTCATTGCCCAACTGCTCTAGATGTGCTCTGTGAACCAGGATTAGGCATTAGACTCTGTCCTCAGTGGTGCTCTGTGGCATGTGCTCCAGTTGTATGGAATAGAGATGTTCTAATAATAATTTTTCTCTCCCGATACGGTTCTGATGCTTGTGCTGTGAGTATCTGCCGATACAGAGTAACGATACCAGTATGTTACAAAGAATATACGTATTCATACTACTCCTGCCTGACTGTGATATGATTATCATTGTGATAAGGCCTGGCTGATGCTCAACCCTATAATGGAAGCACGAATGGATACAGCAACTTGGCGCCATTTATTTTTTAAATTTAAAAAGTATTAAAATAACAGTATTAGCAACATGTGCAGTCTCAGATAGACGTTAGATGATCAGCTCTTCCCCTGTGTGAAACAGCAAGCATCAGGTCAAATGGCAGCAGAACTGTTTTAGGAACAATGAAGAACAACTGTGTCAGAAATAACAGAGCTAACAAGTTTCACCTAACCTATTTTAATTCCTTTTTTAAATGACATGATATCAGATCAGTGCCTGGACTCTAATACTCTCCTACACAGATGGCAGCGTTTTCTGCAGTATCGGAGACATTTCTGATACTGGTATTGGAATCTGAACAACTCTAATCAGGAATAAAGATAGACTGTACATCGCCTGGTTGATATACGTTTTTTTTTTCTTGCATTGGTATCGGCCGATGCGTGCATGTGTTCATCAATTCATTAGTGCATTCAGCAGCCATTCTTTGAGGTCACACAAAGCGCATGCATTGCTGCTCTCTCCATTTTCTATACATTGTTAAAGCTACAGTGCCGACTAATTACTGTGATTCCCTGACAGAAATGTAATATTCTTTAAATAAGCGTGCTATGTTATCATTTATACACTTCAACTCTAAAGAGTAATCTTTGCATTGCCTCAGAAATCACTTTTTATAATTACACAGC
>NW_015151622.1:179758-190694 GCF_000732505.1 Cyprinodon variegatus
AATGTCTGAGGACTTCCGCGTTGAGGAAGAGCATGAGAGCATGAGTTCCGTGGCGTCGTGATCGCGCATGTTGTTCAGCATGGGGGTGAGTAGAAAATGAAGGCTAATCATGTTTTGGGTGTACTATTCCTTTAAGCTCAGCTGCTTGAGAAATTAGCACTATAATCCAGCCTGTGATTTCCTAGAGCCATAAAAGCCCCACAAAGGGACAATAACTCCCCTACTAGAAATATGTTTAACGTCAGAAAATGCAAATCACTGCAGAAACGATACATGAACACCTTAAGTTGGTCAGATAAAATACATCGTCTTTCTTTGTCACTTAACAAAAAGCTGGTTTCAATTACCTTTTACACAGAAATGATACGTGGCTAAAGACAGTTTTTATGAGTTGATAGCATTCAAGTTTATCTCTTGGCTAAAAGTGGAAAACTTTAAATGCTGAAGCACAGGTGGGGATTCATATGGCCAAAGTTAACCACTAAAACACTAACAATGTTAATAATCGTTCTTTGCTGCACTTTGATGCATATAAAAGCACTGAAATATCTGGTCTTATAAACACAGTAAAGTAGAAAATATAGGACTGACTGAATGATGGGTAAATAACTAATGACTGCTAAAAACAGTCAAAGCATGAGACTCTTACTTACCCTGATGATGCGAGCAGCAGCCATCTTAAATCCTGACATCAGGAACAGCTTCATCTGAACTTCTGGTCTGTAATGCAGACCTCCAGTTGAAATTTCCAACTTGGCAGAAATGTTAGCCTCCAAATACGAAAGGAATTCATTCTAGCAACGCGTTAAAACAATTCCTAAGGAATGTTGGCCTAGTGCTTAGAACAATGAACTGGTGATCTGAGAAGGTTGCAAGTACCAAGCTCGATCCCCACAGCCTCCACTCTGGGTCCCTGAGCAAGACCGTTAACCCCACACTGCTCCCTGGCCGCCGCACAAGGCAGCCCTCTGCCCCTCAAGGGGATGAAGAGTGTTAATTTCACCAGTGTGAGATTAATAAAGTTCTTTTTTTCTATTTCTATACAAGATTTGCCCACTTTACATGTCCTGTAGCTTGAACCTGAGACTCACCACATTAATCTGACATTCAAATTTAAATCTAAACATAGTTTCTCCTGGAAGAGATGAGTGCTTTTATAATGATGAAGCTGCTCCTCTTCCTCACAGCAGCTCTGTGATGTAAGCGACCAATCTCAGCAAACAAACAACTCTTTGTTTTTGTTTTCTTTGTTGTCTTTTCTTAATTGAGTTGATAGTTATAAGCTTTCTGTAGATGTTATTGGTTCATACAGTTTAAATTTAAAGTTAAACTACTGTGTGAATGAATTAATGTTTGTGATTTAAAAGTGTGTTTCTGTTCTGCAGGTGAGCCTGATGGAGGAAACGCAGTGCCACTTGGTCTGGTCATCCCTTTGTCTTTATTGCTATTTATAATTATTATTAGTATTATTGGTTTTGTTTTTATAAAAAAAAAGAATTCACATATTAGAGCAAACCCAAACCGGTCCCCTAAAGAACCAGCTGGAACTCAGCAGAGCAGCGAGGACGCTTTGATCAATGGGGAAGTTAAAGATCTACAGAACCAAGACGACACACTCCCTGAAGAGCAGAGACTGTTGCGGAGAAGGATTTCAGACACAAATAGTCAATTTCCTGCTGAGGAGAGCGAAGTTTTACAGAAGTAAGAGCAAACGGAAACACAGACATCAAGAGTTTCTGTCCTATTCGAGAACCAAAGCCTTTTATAGACTTGATCTAAAACCAAGCTGGACTTGAACACTGGAGACGAGTTGTTTTATTATGCTCCAAACTTGAACCAAATTTGAATGTAGAACTTTAGGGTTTGGGTCTTTAAAGAATCCAAATAAGGAGCGCTAAATTGTGTAGGCAGAAAAAAACCCCAACACACAATGAATTGTTGGGCTGCAGCTAATGCTGGGCATTAATTGCATCTGCAATATTATCACAAAATGCAATTTTCTCGCTCACTTTTGTTCATGTTACATTTAAAAAGAAACAAACATTTCTCACTGGGTTTGCTGCCACTCAGAAAGAAGGAGAGATTTGCAGCTAGCATTTAGGTCCATGCATGTAAGCAGGTTTTTACACGAAGGTACCAATAAAGTCCTGCAACAATGGACTCTGGACATGCAAGCTTTAAAGGTTTACATTTCAACATCTAAAAGCTTGTGGTCAGTGCAAAGGAAATTCAAAGTAAAATCACAATATTAGTTGAAAAGTTTAATTTTCCCCAAATCTTCCAGCCGTAGTTGCAGCTGAAGACAAGCAAAACTTTTTTTTGGTTTCCGTTAGAGAATATATGGTTTTTAAGCCATAGGGGTCAATGTAATAATGATGATAAATATTTTAAAGATAATGGCAGTGAAAATACTAAATATGTTTTATAATCCACTTTGCATAAATATATCAAAGTGCTACAAACAAGATAATGAAAAAAAAAAAAAAAACTTGAATGCTGGAAAAGTTGATGGCTGATAATATTGTTTTTGCCTTTGATCTTGTATCTATGTACTTTATGTCCATTTTAAATTCACAAACTTGCAGTATGCATTAAGATGACTAATTATAAAGGAAATGTCATTTATTAGTCAGTGGTTCTGCAGAAACAACCTTTCTGATGTCTGTAATGATTTCTTTATAAACTTTAAACCAGCTGATCTCACAATGATCTCAGTCAGGCTGATTGTTACCGCAGCATTTCTTCATTTATCTGTGTGTGGATTAGTTTTGTTTGAAGCAGCTCTTTCATATTAATAGTGTCATTTGTGTATCGTTTAATTTCATAGTGGCAAACATATTTACATTTATGTTTATTACATTTCTCATTGGGGATCAGTTGAGTTTACATGAATTTGACTGAATAATGAAAGTTTTTATTTAATGGAGACAATGTTTATTCGGCCCAGGCTTGAAAGATTTTTCTTACCTTAATTTCTGTTACATTTGAATTTTTTACATTTAAAGGTTTTGAATAATGTATGTGAATGTATCATTTCTTCAGCTGTACTGAATGTTTAATTTCTAAAATCCTTCTTAAAAGACAAACTTGTATCTAAGTGTTCAGTGTTTGGAGTGTTTATCAGTTATAATGTGATGTTCCTTTCATTACTATCAGGATGCTGTATATCTGACATTGTTCCTGCTGTTTAGACCTTCTTCCCTGAGGATCCTTGCAGTTTTGTGCTCAGCATGTCTTCTAAATTAGAACTCCCTTTTCCTAATATAATGATATGAAACAGCAGCTTTTTCAAGCTGTAATTATCTAGTTAAAAGGCAAACTCATGCGTTCATCTTTAGCAGAATTGATCACTACAGTAGCGTCTTCTCAGGTCTGCATAGAGTTTGGATCAGACAGCTGCAGTTGATCCTAAATGCTGCTGCCTGCAACCTCACTAGAATCAAGAAAGCAGAGAACTTCTAAAGTTCTCCCAGTGGCTCCCCGTCTATTATAAGATAAGACTTTTAATAACCTCCGTCAGTCTATAAACCACTGATTGGCTTAGCGAGTAGCACTAGAATCCTTTGGTCCTGGGTTCAAATCCCTGCCTGGGGTATTTGTGTCTGAGTGTATTTATTGCTGCGTTTCTCAGTGATAGACTGGAGACCAGATCAGACATTTTGACCTCAGGCCTGAAACTAGATCTATAATTTTTGCCTACCTCCATGAATTTGCATTTTTAAGGCATGCCCATTTATCAAATACTGAGTTCAGCATCAGCTTTTTCCAGCAGACCAAACCTCATGACAGCAGTGGTTGGTTTACTGAATTGGAGCAAAGAGATGATGATGTAGACCAAAGCCTGAATACTATTTATTTTTAATATTTCTTTATCACATTTCTCTACTCAATCGAATTATTTTATGATTCTTAAAATTGGTTTACACAAGTGTTGAACTTAAAAAAATATGGTTTAATTGTCTGTTACTGTTCCTCAGAAATATTGTAGTAAAAACACTTTTCCTTTTTTTTTTAGTCTTTTTTCTCTTTCTGTTTTCATAGCAAATATAAAAATAAAACCAATAATCACTGCAGGTTCTTTTCAAACAAAAAATTACTAAAAGTGAAAATTTAGAATTATTTACTTTCAAAATATGGATTATATTCCCATTATCTGACGCCTCCTATAGCTGTCAGGCACTTGATTCTCGCTGAAGGCGAGTTGGAGCCGCTGAGTCATCTCTGTAAAAACAGATTACATTTAGTATTTAATAAATTTAACATTTTCAATTATTTTAACAGAATGAGAAGAAGAGCATCATAGATTCTTACCACTAACACACAAACAGCTGCACACAACAGCTGTGACTTAGTGCAAGACTTTAACTGAATGATGAGCAAATCAACTCTACAAGTTCTTTATTAAAATAGAAATTATCACTTGTATATAAATTAGAAACAAAGGAAATAAAAAAACCTCACAAACTTACCGGCCTTAAAATAAGTCATTTTTGTTAGAGAAAGCCTCTTCTCTGGTGGAACCCAAACATTCAACAAAAGGTTCTTTGAATTTTCACAGGTCTGTCCTTCAAAAACAGAAATTTGGGAAGAGATTCTGATACCAAGTTACTCTTTAAGCAAACGCTTCCTGAAATGCTTTTAGGGAAGCTTTGAACACAGGTCAATATGTGGAGGCTGATGGATTCACAGGCTTTTAAAACATTTATGAAAAAACAGGTACAGAGAAAAACTGAATGGTTAGAAGAGACTTTGCTGTTACTCCGACTACGACCTGAACTCACTGAGATGCTAGATCTAGATGCTATCAGCTCAGGGTTAAACTTTTATATTATTATTCTTAATCTGTTTGACATAAATTTGGTTTTCCTGTTCGAATTTAGCATATCATCTCGGTGCCATTATATGACTAAATGGCTTGCCATACCGGTGGATAACTCTGAGACTGAAAGGCCTACCTTGGGGAAGGAGCTTGATCCACATGGATGATGGAGGTGGAGGGAGTCTCTCTTCTTAGGCGTTGTTCCTCTCTGAACGACTCGACCATCAAGACTCACCACATCTTTCAGAACCATGGACAGGTCTCCTGAAGATCTTCTGTGTTCTTTGGGGGTGGATGCTGATGTTCTGGATCTGTCTGTGAAGACCATCCTCCTAGTCCAGTGCCTGTCCACTCTACAACAGAGAGAGGGACTCCATGCGGCAGAGTGAAGGTGTTTTCCTTTGATCTCTCTCTCTGATCTGCAGGAGAACAAACATCACCGACCAAAAATGTAACAGGTCTAACATATAAATGTTTCTGGACTGAACTGGGGACAGAAATGCTTTGACAGATATTTCTCACATGAAGGTTTGATTACAAATTTTTTAAGTTTCACATAATTTAGGGACTGAGGATAAACAGTACAGAGGAAAGTCAAGTGGGAAAAAGAGCTTTAGAAACCAGTCCCAGGGTTAGGGTTAGGGTTAAGTTGGAACAGGTAAAGAAAAGATCAGGTGTGTCATTTCATAAAAGAGGTTCAGCTGGAATAAGAGGAAAAGTTTCCCAGACGTTAAAAAGAAGAGCTATAATATGGTTTGATATGGTATGGCTATAATTTGGAGGTGATGAGGGTGGATAAGTACATCAAAGGGACAGTTCACTGAAAAACATGTTTTAGAGAGGGGGGATGGAAAGTAGATCAGTAGGAGGATAATGAGGCTGTAACTGCCAGGCAGGAGGCCTGAAGGACAAGATTTATAGATAGAGCTACAGTGGGCATGAAGGTGTGACAGAATAAAAAGCAGAGGATAGAGTCACATGGAGACAGTTGACTCCCTGTGAAAGCAAAATGCTGATTGGCTGTTTCTTTAAAAGGGAAAAGCCAGCGGAAGTAGAAACAGATCCCATTCCAACATAAAAGCCTCTTTAAATCCTTAGTTTAACTTAAGCAATAAAAGTCTAAATAGAGGTGGAAGGGTATGAATAGTTTTAAAATTTAAGTGTTAATGTTTAACAGTAATGATATTTGAAAGTAAAAAAACTGAATAGTTAAAACACTGAAATCTAACATTGGTTAAATACATGTTATTATCAATAATATTCCATCCTTGAAAAGAAAGATTGGTATTATTGTTGATTAATGTTACTCATTTCTTTGACATTAGTCATTAGTTTAACATTTATCTACAAGAATTGTTCTAAGCAAATGTTTAATCTACTTAAAGAATATAATGATGTTATTATTACCATATATCTCTTAATCTCTAAAGGGATAAACGGTTATAAACAGGAACTGGTTCAACCTGTCAGACTAAGGACTGGTTCCCTGTTCACTGAACCAAAGCCGGACATCCTGACTTTGATCCTTTATACTGAAACTGAGAAGCAGAGAGGCTGAACTTCACTGACAGCTACTGAAGTAGTAATAAATAATAAAGCATAAAACTGAAGTTCAGACAGAGCTGCCCTACAATACTTGATCCTGAGAACATTTAATGACTTCAGCTGTTTTTATTTTACAATAATCAATGAAACATAAGAAAATATCAGATGGAAACAGTTTAGCATTATGTTATGATGTATTGAAGGAAGTAGAAATCTGAGGACATTTTGTTGTGTGGCTCTTTGCAATGCTGCTGCTTTCTATTAAAGCTTCTGATTCTGACCTGGATGATTGAAAAGAAAAAAGTGACCCCTAGTGGAGAGATCACGGTAATGCAATAAAATATTTCCTACAAAGTAACAATAAAAAAATATCTAAATCTGTTCAATCAGCTAAAGAGATTGAATATAATATTCAAAATTACACCAGAAATTGTTGTTGTTCCTTCAATCAGCAGAAAGACTTAAAACATTTTTTACCCACCTGGATCTTTATCATTGCAGGTTTCTGTTTTTAAATCTCCCCCTTGGTTGAACTTATTGAGCTGCAGTGTGACTGAGAAACCAGGTAACTAATCCATAAGAAGCTACAGTCTGAATATTAAACAGTTAAATTAGCATCAGATTCAGAGGAACATTTTGTCCTTTTCTCTCTAGTGCTGTAAACTGTTATTACCACCTTAGTGTTTTATTTTTTCATACATAGAAAATATAAGCATTTTGTTCATTTTATTTTTTAATCAATGTCTGCTAATCTTTTCAAACTATAAGGAAACTCAAACTACCCTTAAAAACAGCTGAAACTCACCTCTGTTGAAAGCATTTCCCTGGTGACTGATCCTTGACAGTCTGAAAGCTCCTCAGCTGTTTGTTTTTGTCAATCAGCTGTTGATCACTTGATCAAAGCAGGATGGGGCAGGCTCCTCCATCAGCTGATAGTGACGTCTCAGTTTACACAGTTGCACCAGCATCTCTCTGTTTGTGTGAGGCTCATCCGGGACATGCAAGTTGTTTTTCCAGCTTTTCTATCTCCTGCAGTTTCAGGAATTAAGAAACTTTGTGCTCATTATGAGACTACAATGACATCCAAACTCGACAAAAAGGACNAGTACATCAAAGGGACAGTTCACTGAAAAACATGTTTTAGAGAGGGGGGATGGAAAGTAGATCAGTAGGAGGATAATGAGGCTGTAACTGCCAGGCAGGAGGCCTGAAGGACAAGATTTATAGATAGAGCTACAGTGGGCATGAAGGTGTGACAGAATAAAAAGCAGAGGATAGAGTCACATGGAGACAGTTGACTCCCTGTGAAAGCAAAATGCTGATTGGCTGTTTCTTTAAAAGGGAAAAGCCAGCGGAAGTAGAAACAGATCCCATTCCAACATAAAAGCCTCTTTAAATCCTTAGTTTAACTTAAGCAATAAAAGTCTAAATAGAGGTGGAAGGGTATGAATAGTTTTAAAATTTAAGTGTTAATGTTTAACAGTAATGATATTTGAAAGTAAAAAAACTGAATAGTTAAAACACTGAAATCTAACATTGGTTAAATACATGTTATTATCAATAATATTCCATCCTTGAAAAGAAAGATTGGTATTATTGTTGATTAATGTTACTCATTTCTTTGACATTAGTCATTAGTTTAACATTTATCTACAAGAATTGTTCTAAGCAAATGTTTAATCTACTTAAAGAATATAATGATGTTATTATTACCATATATCTCTTAATCTCTAAAGGGATAAACGGTTATAAACAGGAACTGGTTCAACCTGTCAGACTAAGGACTGGTTCCCTGTTCACTGAACCAAAGCCGGACATCCTGACTTTGATCCTTTATACTGAAACTGAGAAGCAGAGAGGCTGAACTTCACTGACAGCTACTGAAGTAGTAATAAATAATAAAGCATAAAACTGAAGTTCAGACAGAGCTGCCCTACAATACTTGATCCTGAGAACATTTAATGACTTCAGCTGTTTTTATTTTACAATAATCAATGAAACATAAGAAAATATCAGATGGAAACAGTTTAGCATTATGTTATGATGTATTGAAGGAAGTAGAAATCTGAGGACATTTTGTTGTGTGGCTCTTTGCAATGCTGCTGCTTTCTATTAAAGCTTCTGATTCTGACCTGGATGATTGAAAAGAAAAAAGTGACCCCTAGTGGAGAGATCACGGTAATGCAATAAAATATTTCCTACAAAGTAACAATAAAAAAATATCTAAATCTGTTCAATCAGCTAAAGAGATTGAATATAATATTCAAAATTACACCAGAAATTGTTGTTGTTCCTTCAATCAGCAGAAAGACTTAAAACATTTTTTACCCACCTGGATCTTTATCATTGCAGGTTTCTGTTTTTAAATCTCCCCCTTGGTTGAACTTATTGAGCTGCAGTGTGACTGAGAAACCAGGTAACTAATCCATAAGAAGCTACAGTCTGAATATTAAACAGTTAAATTAGCATCAGATTCAGAGGAACATTTTGTCCTTTTCTCTCTAGTGCTGTAAACTGTTATTACCACCTTAGTGTTTTATTTTTTCATACATAGAAAATATAAGCATTTTGTTCATTTTATTTTTTAATCAATGTCTGCTAATCTTTTCAAACTATAAGGAAACTCAAACTACCCTTAAAAACAGCTGAAACTCACCTCTGTTGAAAGCATTTCCCTGGTGACTGATCCTTGACAGTCTGAAAGCTCCTCAGCTGTTTGTTTTTGTCAATCAGCTGTTGATCACTTGATCAAAGCAGGATGGGGCAGGCTCCTCCATCAGCTGATAGTGACGTCTCAGTTTACACAGTTGCACCAGCATCTCTCTGTTTGTGTGAGGCTCATCCGGGACATGCAAGTTGTTTTTCCAGCTTTTCTATCTCCTGCAGTTTCAGGAATTAAGAAACTTTGTGCTCATTATGAGACTACAATGACATCCAAACTCGACAAAAAGGACACAGACAAAAATAATAATATGGCCATTAGGTAGAAATTTGAAATATTTCCGGTTGGCCCTATGATAATTCATCCCGCTTTTCTTTTGCTCCTATAAATCCTACTGATTGGAACCTTTAACAATAAATATACAGAAGATTTGTTCTATGCTTTAAATAAACTTTTTCTGTTATATGGATCTATATAATTATCTATATCAATAGAACCAAACCTGTGTGAGTGGGATACTAATGTTCTCACACCAGGCGCTGCTGATGAACAATGCTGTCATGTTTTGCTGGAACTTGGTTCAGTTTATTTTCTAATCCTCTTCCCAAGGAGGGAATTAAGATCTTTTAACACAGAGACAAATATTTTACTGTTCAAGAAAACATTTTATGATGTACTGAACTTTCTCAAGTTTCCAACTGTATGTATTTACATGGTGAACTTAAAATTAAAGAACACCTATTCAGCAAATACAGTCATTAGTAATTAGACCAGAGCAGACTAAAACACTGCTTGACTGCTGAATATATCATGTATGTCATTCTGTCAAAATGGGAAAAAAAAAGGATTCTTTACCAACAACCTCCATGCTGTTGGCTGATGTTCGTCATCTTCATCATTTCTGTCTCCACAGGCAAGTTTTCAAAGAAAAAACAGAATTTTTAAACTGATTTAAATCTGAGATATAGAGATAACTCCAGTGATTATCCATAGACAGATGTCTATGTTCTCAGTGATCTTTGTCAGTGTTTCCTGGTGGCAGCAGTGCTGCTGGACACGTTGCTTTCAGTCTAACTAGACTTTTAGATGAGACTGACAAAAACAAGGAATTTCAACTATGTGACTAATGTCTGTTTAAGCATCAGATTAAGCCCGTTTAGTTTCAACATTTTTATCTTTATATGTTCAGCAGTTCATGATTACAGTCCTTGTATAACCAGCATGGGTGATTGCTTTCTGGGATTTGTAGTCTCGATACAATTTTAATCTTATGGTTCACTGGTCTTTGGACTAATGTTCAAGTTCTATAAAACATCACAAATTGCATGTTATAGGCAGAAGATTCTTCTTTGCTTGATGATAAAATTAATGGAATATCCTTTAAGCTCTGTGTTTATCCTCTGTGTTTCTTTTCCTGCAGAATTTTCATACATCACAGCAGAACCTGAATATCATGTAGAACTCTTGACAGTAAACCTATTATTGTCAAGGTTTGGTTGTGGTTTTGGACCCAAATGCAGGGGGATGCATTGGGTCCAAAACCCAAATGCAGGGGGGGGTTCTTGCAGTTTATTTTTTTCTCAATTAATTAACACAGGTAACAGCAGCAGGAATCCAAAAAATCTAAAAATCCAATAAAAATTGTAAAACAAACCAGAACCATGGAGACAAAGAACACATGGAGTCAGGGAAAGGTGAGGAGAGACGAAGTAAGATGATGTAAGAAGACAGCGACGAGAAACCAGTGATGATGAGGAACCAGCAAAGAGGGACAGCAGAGGGAGAGTATATACAGGTGCTGGTCATAAAATTAGAATATCATGAAAAAGAAGATTGATTTCAGTAATTCCATTTAAAAAGTGAAACTTGTATATTATATTCATACATTACATACAAACTCATATATTTCA
>NW_015151622.1:193324-197455 GCF_000732505.1 Cyprinodon variegatus
GATGTGTTACATTGACAGATGTGCTTATAAACACCGTTTACTGCGTCATTCAGATAAAAACAGCTAATGTATCTGTCATGTGGCTTTCTTTAAATGATACGTGCACAGACACAGCAAGTTTTACTGTTAGAGATCAACACATGCACTGATGCATCATTGTTATTGGTCCCCTCACTAATATAAACGAATATAAACAGACTGACCCTATGATGGAGCCCCAGGCAACTGCTGATGTTGGATATTCTGTGGCTGAAATGAAGTTTGTATCTGGACTGAGGCGCTCCACTGTCTTCTGATGCTCCAACTGTAATAACTGCTTACAGTGATCTACAGCGGGAAATTAAGCTGGGATCTAGAAGCACCTCAGAATCAGTGGTTCCAGAATCAGGAGATAAAAGAACACAACTGACCCATAGAGGAGCAGTTTTAGTTCTGCAGACCTTCAGAGACCTTCTTTAATATCAGACTAGATGAAGGAGATGTTGCTGATAAACAAGCAGAGACTTTTCATTTTTTGTCTCGAAACCTGAGCTCCTTCAACCTGGTTCCTTTCATAAGAGCCTGGATGATGAGTGGGGGATGTGTGACATGTTTCTACCAATAACATCAGCTGCTGCTGGTAGAAACACAAAGACAAAAACAGGTTTTATAAGACTTACCTTACAGTAAATGTTTTTTTTCTACACAGCATCTTTGTGTTATCAAACTTACTCACTTTGACTCTTATTAAGTTTAGATCGTAGGTCATCCAGTCATGATGGATTTACCAGGATGGGTAAAGACTCTGATAAAGAAAATTATCTCACTCAGCCAGTCCTGATAGAATAGAATAGAATAGAATAGAATAGAATAGAATAGAATAGAATAGAAAATCCCTTTATTGTTCCACAATGGGGAAATTCTGATGTTTACACCAGCAAAAAGATTATATTTAAAAAAATGTTCACACAAATGTGGACCTTAGAAAAATGTATAAGAAAGGATTTCCTCAGAAAGTATTTTATTATTAAACACAGAGGGGTTGATGGCTCTGCAGAAGGAGCTTAGATGGAAGATCAAGGATTAAAAACTTCTACAAAAAGAAGGTGGAGGGCAGCTTCAGCTGAACATCAGAGCCTATTAACAGCTATTAGGCTGTAGGAGGTTTAGAGTGTGGTGAATGATCACCAACTCTGACTGAAGAGGTAACAGAAACTTTTATTTTGATAAGTAGGGAATAACCCTGTAGCTAGATGTGGCAGTTTTCTAAGAGCTAACAATGGTTGGTAGAAAAAACCCCTGAAATTACCTGTTATTTAACCTGTTATTAATGGAGAGAAATTAACCAATTTTAACATCAGGCATGGATTAAGAAATGTGTGTCATGATAGGCAAACTACAAAGTTAATATCATCATCCAGCATCAACATGTTTTACATTTTCATCATATTTTCATGCTTGTCATTTTTCTATTCCACCTGCTTGATATTAATGTGGACTCAGCTGCAGACATTTTACTGTCATTACATCCTGCCTACAACAGAGTGTGAGATGGCTTGGAGTCAGACACTTGTTCTTCATCCTGAACGCCTCCCTTGGAAGGTGTTCCAGGCACGACGCACTGACAGAAGGTACAGAGGCCAACCCAGAACACTATGGAGGGACTATGTCGCTCAGCTGGCCCTGGATGCTTTGGGCATTCCTTTTTTTTCCTGAAAAGAGATATTTCTGCACAAACTCTTTACATAACCCTTCATAACTTATATGTATTAAATATTCTGATATGAACTGTAATCTTACTCAGATCATAGAAGTTGCTTAGACTTACAGAAGGCAGCCCTGGGGTCACCTCTCTGGAAATTACCCCAATTAAAAGATAAAGAGGAATTTTATACATCTCCTGTGTGCCACATCATCACATTTTACATGATAGACTGTCATGATCTTATCTAAAGTTCGAACACACATGCAGAGAAACCAATTCAGAGAGACCAGGGGAAAGGTTTTAACGGGTTTTATTGAAGAAGTAAAACAAGGGGAGAAGTGTTGCTCTGAACACTGCTCAACCGGAACTGCAAAGTGAAGGGAAGGCACAGCGGTTAGTTCAGGCTCAGTGGGGAATTTCACTCGTAAAACTTGGAGAAGAGGTTTTGGTTGCCGACTCACGTTTCCAGTGAAGTTGTTGTGTTCTTGACTCCTGTCTGTGTGCTGTGGTTCCCGTGTTTGTCTGATTCGGTGGAGGGCGGAACAGGTTTTACCCAGAATGCGACTGATGGTTGGAGAACGGAGAAAATGACTGCCACTCAGATTTCCTGCGGTACTTGAACGGGTCGTAGTGGAGAATAATCCCTTTCTCAGTGGAAAGCTCAAACGATCTCTTGGGGAAAGTATTGTGTGTTTCACTAGCTTAAGAACACTCAGTTTAACGAGGAAACCATCCGCAGGTGTGTGAGGATGCGGACCAGAACCAGGCGCCTCCTGGTGGAGGAAGGGATACAAACACAGAAAACACAGACACAAAACATCAATGGCTCCAGCCTTATCAAAATATTACACTTTGTTCTTAGCTGAAGGACAACAATCTCATTTCATTCCCAAATCTTTGCCATATACAGAATGAGGATTGTAACTGTATATCTGGACAGAGGAACTGTCCTAATTAGATAAACTACTTGGGAAAACATCAGTTCTGACACACAACAGGCAGCTAATATTGAGGTGAAATAAACTCACACATCATCATTGAGAATTATCCATAACAAAGGTAAATTGGTCCCAGGATCAGGAAAGCAGAGACGTGCTTTACGGTGCATTGGTGATAAAATGCAACGCATTTCCAGGCTGTTGCAAAATGCAACAGCCTGCTTATTTGTTATTTGACTCATGCCTGATAAATGTTTACTAAGCTCAGTTACACCTAAAGTGTTTTTATTACACAAAACAAACAAATTTTAATGTAACTTGCTGTTAATACTGTGAGGAGGAAGGGGAGGTAATCCCTCATTCTGGATGATTCATTAAACAGATAGATCACCTGGGATAAAGGAAATGATCAAAATGAAGGTAAAAGGGTTAATAGTTGGTAGGTGGATACTGCACCCTACTGGTGGTGTTTCATACAGCTGAGCAAAGGAAATGTTTAGAGGAGGTCAGACACCTCCCTAAAACACCATGGAGCAGGGATTAGCAAGACCCTTCAGCCCTTTGTGTCTTTTATTCAAGTAGGAGTGTCTAATGAGCATAAAAATGACCGTCCAGAAATAAATGAGGCCCAGAGTGTGAAGCACAACAGATATAGTGATACTGATCCTCCTAAATGAAGAGGAAGAAGCAGAAAATTCTTTCCTGCAGGCATCAACATGTTTAATGATGTTAGATTGCAGTCATCCAGGTGGTGGGCTGGGTTGGAGAGAGTCCAGGTTAACTTCCTTGTCCCTGTATTAAACCTTACTTACCCCCTACTCATAAAAAGAAAACTAGTTGAAGCTTGTTGTATTTGATCTGGGATCCATCCAAAGCAACCATCCAATAAGGAGCTGCAGACAGAAGTGATTCCTTGATTTAAGTACAGATGAAACCAAAAGGAGAACTTTTTATTAGCAGGACTGAGTTATTCTGACTGTTTCAGAGACGTTACCTTCTTAGACACTACGGATCCACCAGTGGGTTCATGGTTTAAATTCCTCATTTGGAACACTAACTTTCATTTTCAAGTCACCAAATTAATTTTTTACAAAAAATTTTGGTTTTAGGTTATCCTATCTAAGTGTGAACATTCACATGTTATTTACATATGGCTGACTCAGTAAAACAAACATTACAAAAGTTAAATATTTTCTAACACAAAACCACATCCCCCATCGTATTATATTAGCATAATGATGATACTTTGAGAATGCTTAAGTTAGCTTTACTAAATGTTCGATCTTTAGCAGGAAAATCATTTCTAATCAATGATTTTATCACCGAACATAGCCTTGACTTTATGTTTTTAACTGAGACCTGGTTACATGAAAACGGTCATTCAGCTCTTATTGAGGCCACGCCCCCTAGCTTCAGTTTCATCAGTGAAGCCAGAGTGAACAGGAGAGGTGGGGGGGTTGCTGTCTTATTTAGGGACTCACTCCAGTGTAAACAGTTATATCTTGGGGA
>NW_015151622.1:200208-204563 GCF_000732505.1 Cyprinodon variegatus
CTCAGCTTGGCACACTGCCAACTAAAACCTTTGTGGAACAAATATGCTTCAGCTAATATAAGGCCCCCACATAGTTACAATGATTGTGTGCATATGTCACAGTCTGCACACCCAATTCAGCCTAAGCACCTATTCCTACATTTCTCAATGGAAATTCCTTTATTTCCCACACTGCCAGTGGCATGCACTGGGCAGGGGCTGGGCCCAATGAATGAAAATGCATTGTAAAGATCCATCTCAGGAGCCACAACACCTGAAGAAGTGCCCTCTGAGGTTCCCTTTACTGGATGAGCACATGCTATAGATGCCCTTGTCGAACTTTTTTCAATTTAAAATCTTTATTCATTATGGCTGGTGGAACATAATACAGAACTTAACCACAGTATCTGATACTTTGAAATAAGAATCTTTATACATCATTGTATATAAGACACATTAGGTGCACAAAACAAAAAGCAAATAAAATAAATCAGACTAAGTAAAATATGTGGCTTTGATGTAGAGAGAAGCTTATTTCATTTAAAAAGGAGGCAATAGAATTAATGATGAAAATGATAAAGAAAGGGATGCTCCTAAAAGTATGGCTTGCTGCCTCTGCATGCTCTGCTGCACCGTCTGCCCAGGTTGTTGCTCTGATCAACTTCTGGTGCTGACTGAGCTCTTATCATGGTTTCGTTTCCCAAATATGGTCAGGGTTCTTCTGTCCCCGCCCCCTTCTCTTTGCTGCAGCAAGGTCCTTCTGAAATGCTTTGCTGTAGGTCAGCCATCTTGAAGATAATATTGTTGTACTTGCAGATGATGGCCAGGATATGACAGTGATGTGTTACTGTCAGCTGTGGTGGTCTAAGTGCAGTTATGAAATCAAAGAGATACACAAAAAATGTCAGCTGGAGCCTAAACCCAGGAAGACTATGAATTGTTGAAATCAAAACATAAATAATATTTAGTGTAGAGCTTATTTAAGAAATCAAAAACTATACGGTAAACTGGTCAATGTGTCACAGTCTTTGTTCGGTTAAGTTTTTTTTTGAGTATTCCGTTTTACTTTGCTCCATGTTTTCTAGTTTTATTGGTTTAATTCCTATTTTGTTTTGTTTTCTGGATATATTTGAGTTCTTAGATTTTTCTCTGTTGCCCTCTGTGTTGGTCTCCGTTTCTCTAGCTCCTTCTAGAATCCTCTGTTCACACCTGCTCCCAATCAGCTCACTATAAACTCATCCTGTGTAGCAGTTCCTCATTGCTGGTTCCTCATCTTTCCCTGCTTCTTCATGCTTGTTTTTCCCTGCTGTCTCCAAGGTTCTGGTTTTTGTACTTTATGTTGGATTGTTGGATTCCTGCCTCCGTTTCCTGTAAGAACACTCCATTAAAACTACAAGAACTGACCTCTGCCTCCCTGCTGCTGCATTTGGGTCCTCAAAACCTCAACCAACCCTGACAGAATGTTTTATAACCTTATAATCCATCAGACTGTCCAGTCTTCCATCTGAGGCTGGCTTCCAGGTTAAATCCCTGCTAAGGCTGTTATAAAAGGAAACCCTTCAATAAAACTTAACAGAAACACATTTATTTGAAACCAAAAACAAACTGAAAACAACATAAAATCTTAAGAACAATAAATGTCCCACTTAGGGACATATATAGTTTTTATTATTAACTAGAGAGCAAACCAGAGCAAACCAGTGCTAATAAAGGGGCCTTAGCAGAGGAGTTCTTCAACTAAACTTCCCCACAGTCCAACACGTTTATAACTGGTAATCAGTAATAAGTTAATCTAAGGGTCAGCTAACAAAAACACGGGAACATGGGCAGCATCAATTTGCTGACTAGCTTCAGGTTCCTCCGGTTTCTGTAACTTCTGCATGACCTCAGAATTAAAATAAAAACTGTATTAATTTCTAACTCGGAGAATATAACCTCATTAGATCCACCCTGCATGCAATAAACCAGGATTAAACAGGTTTAAATGAATGTCAAATTTATTTCAGATAAATTGGTTGGCCTTGATTATTTCTCTGGGGAGGATTCACTGGATCATAAGAGAAGCTGTAGATCTGTTTTTTAAACTGGTCATCAACCACTCTGAACTGTCACTTCACAGGGGACTGAAGGATGGTCATATTATATGAAAGGTCATAATCACAACTTTTTTGTCGAAAGAAAATTATATATAAAGTGATTATACATCCACAGAACATCTAGCATGGTGCAGAATGAAAGTATACATTTTACTGAGGAAAAATATATCGTTTTAAAAATCAGGTTTTGACAGGTCCAAAGTATATAAATGTTTACATTGCCAATATTGACATTAGAGGATTGTGCACCAATAGGAATAGTGGGATGAAGATTTGCTACTGTAGCTGATTCAGCAAACTTGAACCTGATACTGCAGATGGCACACAGGACTGTTTATGTCTGATCATTGTGCTCACTGCTGGAATTCTATTTATGTTCAAAAAAGGACTGACACGTGGTATATTACTTTATTTAATCAGGAACAAATGTGCTTTGGTCTTTTTTTGTCTAGGTATAAAACAACTCTATGCACCTTCAAAAGGGAAAATGGCAGTAAAACAGAGAACATTGGACAGCACACTGATAATCAAACAATGAAAGACATTCATAATCACTTTGTTTTCATCTCACTAAACTCAGCTTTTGCAGAAGTAGATCTTTATAAGCAGACCTTAAATCAGCTGACAGATGGAGGACTACCTGAGCGAAGAAGAGACAACTTCAGCTTCTAGTGGAAACCCTAAAAAAAAAAAAAAAAAAGATGAAAAAATTAACTCAAGCACAGAATAAATGTCAATCAAGAAACAAAAGAAACGCTGTTAGCTGCATTGATTTATTTCATTCCAGAGTTTTCTTTATGCATAGAACTTATCTGTTCAACATGTTAAGATATTGAGTTTTCTCTGCCATTAATGCTGGTTGTCCTATAAAAAAAGGTATTTCCTGTGTGTGTTCATCTGTCTTAGTAGAGCTGCAGTCGGTTGTAGCAGAAGGATGTTTACACTGAGTCTGGTTCTGGTTCATCTGATATTTCCCCCTTAAAAGGGAGGTTTTTTCTCCTCCGTGGCCCATGATCATCCTGGAGAATAGGATTATATAAAGTCTATGACTCAATACACTCTGCTGAATTTCTATAGATAGAAAATTATCTAACTAACCTATATAAAAAACTGAACTTAAATATATTACGTTATAACTGGGATTCTTACCCTGATTAATTAATCACTTTGGAGAAGGGTAAATCGGAAATTATCAGACCATATGACCAATCCTCTTGCTCCCCATCAACCTAAAGTCTTTTTCCCCTGTTCGCATTACTGGTTAGTGTTCAGTCCCAATCCCTGGAGTTCCCTTTGCATCGGGAGCTTGGAAATACTCTTACTTTCACTATTGAACATAACCCAGAGTTCTACAGTTGTTTTTCCTTAATTTTATTTGACCAAATATTTAAGTGATCGCCGATCACAATCATTCAGGATATTTTCTTGTCACATTTACTTCCAGAAGACAAAGTGTCCCACTATTGTCCCAGTTCTTAGTGATGTGGTGGACAGTTCCTCACCAAGGTTAGGTAGTTTCAGCAATCTCCTTAGATGTTTTCTCTCTAATTTGACCCTTCTGAAATGGACTGGTATCTTTTAAACAGGATGTGTTTTTCAACATGGTTGTTTAAGAAATAAGAAGCAACTCTTTGCACCAGTAGTGGTTTAATAACTTATTGCCAGATAAAACATAATCCCCAATGCAAGGATTATTCCATGGAATGCTCATACCTGCTTTTTGGCAAGACCGTGTAGATCAAGATGATCATCCACATCTGGCTTCTCTGTCATCAATCTGGAGTAGATTACACATTGAACGGTTTCTGCCAAATAATAAAAAGCAAACATGACTAAAGGTTCAAACAGAGGACACATAAAATAGCTGAATACTACTACTACTACTACTACTACTACTACTACTACTACTACTACTACTACTACATTTTATTAGTAATGCACTTTACCATTTTACATTTAGGAAAAATCTCCAATTGCAAAAGGTAAAATCAAAAAATGTAAAACTGAACATATTGTAAAGTACATATGAATAAATAAGTCGGTGGCATAATTATAAAAGGTTAACAGTTGTAAGTCCTGCTAAAAAGAAGTGTTTTTAATCCTTTTTTAAAAGTCTGGATAGTCTTTGGTTCCCTCAGATGATCAGCGAGGGTATTTCAGTTCTGAGGTACAGTAGGGGTAGAGCACAAGGCACAATCGCCCATGGTGATTAGCTTAGTCTTGGGCAGTAGGAGGTGGTTTGAGTGTTTTGAGAGGCTGAGAGTTTTCAGGTATGGGGGG
>NW_015151622.1:204613-207269 GCF_000732505.1 Cyprinodon variegatus
AAATATCGCTTAGATGATAGAAGGAGACTTTACAGAGGTGAGAGTGAGATGGCGCTACTCGGGCTCATCTATCCAGAAGCCAAACGAGCAGAAGAGGAATATCAACCTCACTAGAGTGAAACACACTGCCTTTTTAATTTGTCCAATTTTGTGCCTAAACTTGATCTTGTAGGGGCGAGTGCTGAGGACCCAAATTTGGGTCCTCATGTTATGAAGAGGTTTTAAAGCCCTAAAAAGAAAAGGTGACAACGTATTTGGAAAAAAGACAAGGCTGAGAAAACATGGCTACTACGGTCAATTTTACTGAAAGAACTCCATTTCAGGCACTTCTGTTCTTCTCTTAGAGGAAGAAGAAGAGTAATTTTTTGTGCATGCCCACTAAGCCATTTCACCATGACCACCTTACGAAGGCCGACTGAATTTCAAACATATTTGATTTTCTCCCAACCTTACGATCCGTGATCGGGAGGTGGTTGTTAGAGTCGGGAGGTGGTTGTTAAAGGCCCTTCGTTAGTTCCGGACACTAAACGAAGCACGATCAGGCTGAAAGTCGGCCCGATCGAAAAATTTTCACAAGACTGCAAAATCGGCCCAAAAAGGACAAAAACACGTATAGTGTATGCCCGGCTTTAGAGGTAAAACTAGCATTTGTAATACAAATACATAATGTCCCAGGAAAATAAGAAGTCACAGAGGTCTAATGTATATGTGTGGGGGCAGCAGTTAGTCATGAGAATGAGTCTGCAGTTCAGGTTAGCAGAGAAAACCACAAAGTTTCTCACCTTTGTTTGCTCAATAAGATGCATTCACATCAAAGGAAGAGGCAAACAGTTTCTCAGGGTTGCAACGGAATCAACATCTATAAAGCCTAAACCACAGCCTGGTCAGTCTCGGTCTGCTGATAGAAACTAAAATATGCTTCAGTTTCTTCTCAACATTTGGTACCCAATGGAAAAAAAAAACAAAACATCTATAATGCTCCTTCAAACACCATGAGAAAATAATCTGTGTTGCCAATGAAAGCGGGTAGTAGCATAAAGACAAAGTGAGACGAAGTCCAAAACAAAGAGATACTGAATCCTTTAAGATAAACAAAGAAGATCTTTATGACTCCAACATATAATTTAATAGGAAGTATTTTATTAGCATGAGAAATTAGATATTTATTAATGATAATTAGCTATTACCTTGTTATTTATTGACAGACATTCATAGTTTGTAATTATCAACCTCCACCTGATTATATATGAGTTTAAACAGAAGAATAGAATTGCTTTGTGTTAAAAAGGACATGCTTGATATGGATTGGTTAATATGACACAAATTGACAAGAGTTAAAATTTATTAACGGCAATAAAATTTCACTTTATTTTTATGCAGTTCCATGCATCCACTGAGGCTATCGCTGCTACACTTCACTGTTATCGCACAATTAATGGCTTTGGCATTAAGCCAGAACGGTTTGAAAAACAATCCTTTAAAACATAAAAGGAGCATATAGTGTTTTATAGAGAGTGCTGAAATATGACTAGCAATTCTTAGATGAAAAAGAAACTAATAAAACACCTGCAGCACATTTAGTAAATTATTACATTATAAGTGTTGAAGTTATTGAGACAATTCTTGTTCTATTCCTCCTGTAGCTGACCTACTTAGGTTTCACCATGGGCAAAAACAGCCAAACCACAAAAACATGAAACTGGATGACTGCAAAACCTGTTAAGAGTCAGTTAGCAGAAAAACCACAAACTGTAGCTTAAAGGTTAAAGCCTTTACCAAACCTGCCGCACATAAACAACACAAACATTCTGACTGAAATAAGCCAAATCACATTTGATCACTGCTGCACTTCATGAAATGTTATTGTTCATTTCACTGCTAAGCTGCTGCTCATTCACTCTCTGAAAGCTGTAGAAAACTAACCTGACTACAGCCAGATGCATGTCTCGCTCCGCCTAGCTAGGCGGAGCGAGACATGCATCTGGCTGTTGTCAGGTTAGTAGAAAACAACTCTAATTACTAAGGTCCCATTCCTTAGTCTGAAGGAATCTCATTCAGGTCAATATATTTAGATTTTAGTTTAGGTTTAATCTAAGAAGATTTTGAGCCAGAAAACAATCAAAAACAAGACAACAAAGATTCTTACCTTTGTTTGGTTTGTTTTTCTGTTCTTCAAGCTGTGATAATTGCATGTAAACATAGGTGATTATTTTCTTCCCAACTTCCCGATCACCTGAAATTAAGCAAACCTTGATTGAATTCAGCAATTTATTTTATCTTCCCTAATATATAAACATGTGAACTGCAGGGGAAAATGTGAAACATTCATCTGAAATAATGAAGATGAATCCCAGAAGGTATGTACAGCAGATGTTGATCACACCTTTAATTTTCTTGTCCATATGACATTTCACCAGAAGAACCACCAGTAGAGCTACAACCATGGTACCAAATAGAAGCAGAAACCCATGAGGATGAAACTGGTAGGAGGGGGGAGAGGTTGATGTAGGAAAAGGGATGGTTGTTGGCGAAGACGTGGAGGATTTCTCTGAAATAAAGATTTATTAAATGATAAAGATATAATAAAGACTCTTAAGGTTCAGCATTGAAACAGTCCTGCTGACCTTCAACAGAGATCCAGCTGGATGGAGACTCT
>NW_015151622.1:208660-212122 GCF_000732505.1 Cyprinodon variegatus
TTGGGAAAAACACAGCAAAAAGAACAGAGAACATATACAAAGATGGAATTAAGAAAGAGATCAGAGGGTTTTTAAGACAGAGGAGGGGGGGGGATATTGGAGAAGATGGAGGCTGAGGATCTGCTGTGATGCCCCCTGGTGGGAGCAGTTTAAAGGAGAAAAAGAAAATATCAGAAAGTGCTTTACACTTAAATGGACAACACTGATAAAAAATATATATACCATTAAAACTTTCTAGTTGATATAAATGATTGAGGTTTAGAGGTTATTACAACAGAAACTTGTTGTGACATTGTTTGATAAGTCTTGTTCTACTATAACCCCTGTCATATGCCTGATGTACTTAACATCTGGCATAAAATGTTGGCATAAGTTGGATAAGTTATGGGCCAGTTTTGTATAAGGTATGAGCACGCTAAAGTACGGTGGAGCACGCTGGAACACGTCGACATACGGCAAGGATATCAAGAAAATTTGCTCAAAATTTCCCGTCGTATACCAGCAGATGCTCATGTACGAGCGAGGGTCATACTGCGATCGAAGAAATCTTTTTATGCAGATTGGGCACCTCTGGGCACGTTGCTGCCCCCCTCAGGAGACTTGCTTGTGACATTTTATGGGCATTACGCTGCCATGTGCAGTGGGTTCAAAAATACACACATTTGTTACTTAAGTAGAAGTATAGATACTGTAGTTTAAAAACACTCTGGTGAAAGTTGAAGTATCAACTTGACCTCTTTACTCAAGTAAAAGTGAAAAAGTATGTGCTCCAAAAACTACTAAAAGTATAAAAGTATAAAATAACCTTTAAAAAACAGTCAGATTCTACTATATGAAATGAAAACTAAATGTTTCGACTATTTCTAATAATTCTTTGAGATAGGGCCAAGGATGACGGAGGTCTTGTTGGTCTCCGTCTCCCGATACGCTCTCACCTGTGTCCGACCTTTCAGACATTTCAACATCTTTGTCTGAATCCTACATTGTAGCATGGCATAGACAATTCACGTTAGCAGTTTGAAGAACACCTGCTTGCTTCTGATGATTTCCTTTAGCTAACCAATGAGTGTTTGCGTTCTATGACTCATCCAATCACACTAGTTTTCACTAGATGTGGGTGGAGCCAATGATCTGCTTTGGATGGAGCACATGACGGGAAATTAATATTTATAAACATTAAACCAAAGTCAAGAGTAACGTTGGTTTTAAAAATGTAAGGATTAGAAAGTACAGATACTTATGTGAAAATGTAATGAGTAGAAGTTGGAAGTAGGAACAAAAAAAGTAATGGAGTAAAGTATAGATACCTAAAAAGTGTAATTAAGTACAGTAACAAAGTATTTGTACTTGGTTTCTTGACACCTTTGGCCGTGCGTTATGCATAAGTTAGGCTGTAGTTGAACCTAAGTTCAGGAATCGTTATGTAAACTTTACGTATACGCCCGAAATTGTATGCCAGCATTTTAGAAGTTTCTGGGGCGTCAGCATGCGCTGGTTAAATAGTCTAGCTGTAACAGGGGCTTTAGTTTGCCTGTTTAAAAACTGTCTTTATGTTGTTGACGCTGCTGCTGCAGGTAGACAAATCACTAATCTCTAAAAACTTATCCAGCTGTTATCTATGGTGTGGGATGCCATTGGCCACTAAAAAAAAGTTTATTTGTTTTTGTTACTAGATGCTAATATTTTATAACTTTTATGTTTTACATGATCTAAATCCTCAGAACAGTACTTTCTAATTATTTCTGTCGCTTTCAGGTTTATTCATCTTTACTGAAATTGTTTTTTTGTTTGTTTTTGTTCTTTTTTTTCATGCATTTAGTAGCCGATATTATCCAAAGCGACTTACAAAGTATGCATTAGCGTAAAAGGTCTTGCCTAAGGACCCACACTGGCAGCTCATTCCCCCCAGCAGGGATACAAACCCAGAGAATCCTGTGTGCAAGTCGGGTGAATTACCACTTGAGGAGTGAGAAGGATTCACTTCACAGGTAATGGAAGAAGGTGGAGGAAAATCCAAAGTATATAACAAGTCAAATCTACCATCTGTTTCTGGTTTAGTTGAAAAATCATCTGTGAAAAACTGGTCCCTGATACATTATCTCCCTTATTCAAAAGCTGCTGAAGATCCTTAGCCTTTAAAACGGTCATAAAGACGGTCAACGCCCCAATATCTATGGAGGACAGTAGGAAAGCCTTGGTCCTGCTCCTTCCTTTTAATCACATGACTTCTAAAAAAAGGAACCTGATTATAAACAGAATTTATTTCCTCTGAGAAATAGAATAAGTTGTATGTCAAATGAACTGTTTAAAGCTCACCAGCACAAAATTTTATGCAGTTTTACCCTGAAATTAGTCGGAAATAACAAATCAGCCTGTAACTCTGACAGTAGTGTCACATGGCAACCAGTTTAGGCCACAAAGTCCAGAACAGTAAACAGGAAGTCACAGACATCTGGTTCATCTACTTCCTTTTAAAGCTACTGGAGATCTTTAGCCTTCAATGTGAACATAAAGAACAGCAGCCAATAGCTGCAGAGGACAGAGCTGCTAAACGCATGATTCTGCAAAAATAAGACTGAAGTCCTAAAATGTAAATTAGTTTATTTTCTCTGAAAAATAAAGGGGGGGGTGATCTAACTTAGCTAACTGGCTGTGATGTTCTTCAGTCTTTCACAGAAACCAGCAACAACAGTTTGCTTATCGCACGATTTAAATCACACAATAGAAAATCCAACAGAAAGTTCAAGCAAGCTCCTCCTGGAATAAAAGATAATGTCTGACTAAACCTGCTTCTTTTAACGAGTTATGGGTTAAAAGCAACAAAGACAAGAAAAACAGAGTTTTTAGTTGCCCAAAACAAGGAGCCAGAACCAAAGAGGTATCAACACTAAAATATCTCCATCTGCAGATCATCAAATAGAACAGAGGACAATCATCCACCTCAACAATAAATTTGAAGTGTTCGAAATCATTTTGGTGTCTTCAGTAAACTAATATGCTTCAATCAAGGGGATCTGCAGTCAGTGAGGATCTGTTATTGTGTAAAATCAACCAATCTAAGCAGGTAAAAATCTAAACGGAGCTTCTGTTGAAGCCAGTTAAAACTCTGCAGGTGCGTTTCTGTTCTGCTGTTTCTGAGACTAATTTGTTTTTCTTAGATTTAAAAACAGAAAACATACATTTATGCTAGAAAGAGGAACTAACCATAGATTTCTATTTACAGGAAGAAGGCGGGCTTTATTCTGAGGCCCCAGCAGGAAACGATCAGTGATCAGATCGTGAAGTGACGCCATGATGGAAACATCTCTGCAGTTTCTGCTCTGTGAGTAAAAAAGCTGCTGTTTAAGTAAATTAACTGTTTTATCTGTTTTAACCTGAGAGTTTGATCAAAAAGAGAATTTAAAGAAAGAACTTCATCACATCAAGCAGGAAGATAAATTACTTTACTGCCCTCTTTGTGAC
>NW_015151622.1:212657-213727 GCF_000732505.1 Cyprinodon variegatus
TGATCCTGCAGAGTCCTGTCCTCCCTGTGATGGAGGGAGATGACGTCACTCTGAGCTGTCTGAATAAGACCCATTCCAACCTCACTGCTGATTTCTATAAAGGTGACTCCCTCATCAGGACTGAGCCCAAAGGTCACATGACCCTCCACCATGTGAACCGCTCTGATCAAGGCCATTACTGGTGTTACATCAGTGGTCATGGAGATTCTCCATCTAGCTGGATCTCTGTTGAAGGTCAGAAAGATAAACATCAGTGCTTTAAGTCAATGGTACTTTTGTGATAATTAAATAAATATCTTTTTATTTTAGATAAACCACCAAACCCCGACCCCACCAGAAATACTCCTCCTCCTCTATCTCTCTTTTCTTCTCTTCCTCCTCTATCTCTTCTTTCTTCTCCTCCTCCTCTTCCTCAATCTTCCCAGTCTCTTTTCTATCTGCTCATTTCTCTTCCATCCATCATTGTTGTGGTTCCACTGCTGCTGGTTCTGGTTCTGATGGTGAGACGATGTGTTCGCAGAAGGTCTGAGGGTGAGACAGGCTTCTATGGCTACATGCATAACTTGTTCTCTGCAAGAATCGGTTAATAAAATTTAATTTTTCACATGTTTTACAGCTAAAGTCTAAAACTGTTTCGTTTCATAAATGTAATTATTGAATTAATTTCCCTTCATGTCATCCAGAAGTTGGAGAGGACAATTTTACTGACAGAGACGTCAACATTTCCCATCATCGACGACTGAAAAACAAACTGAGCAAAGGTAGGATTGTGTTTATTTTCCTGCGGTTATTTTTATATTTTTATGTTGTTTTCTGGTTTAATAATTCAATTTCTAACAGGAACCAGTCCTCAGAAGGTGTTGCGTTCAGAACTGAAACAGCAACAATGAACAATAAGATTAGAGATTTAAAACACCAGGATGAGTGAAGAAGGATGGACTAATCTACAGAGATGGATTGAACTGCAGTTTAAAACAGAGAGAGAAGTGATGTTTCAGAGGTCAGAGGTCAGTGGATTCTAGGGTTGAGGAGCTGAGTGAATAAAAGTCCTGCAGCCCATAGTGATAAGA
>NW_015151622.1:215345-216461 GCF_000732505.1 Cyprinodon variegatus
GTGATTTTCTCTGTCCTTACAAAGGGGGTGGTTTTCACACCTCTGCTGGTTTCCATGTGACTGCATGTGGCTGCTTTGGCTGAAAAAGGGGGGGCTGCTGAAGTCCCCCAGCTGTTATTCACCAAAGCTGCGTTTTCTTCTCTAATCATCCTATCAGGATGAAATATGGACACTGGTTCCCACTGTCCAAAAAGTATGATCATGGCAAATGGCATAACAATAGTTTGATTAAGATTCTGTTTCCATAACTTTTCTATTTTCTGATTTTAATCAGTTAATCTGTTATTGAGACATTGTTGTTCTTTTGTTGTGCTTTTCTCTGAACTAAACCATTTTATACAGTTTGTTTCACATCCTCACTGTCTATAAATATTAACCTTTAGATGATGATTCATCTGATCAGTATCTAATCTATATTAGTCTTTAGCTGGTTGATATTTCAGCAGATCACAGTTAAACTAACACCTCCTTTGCTGCACGATGTGCTGCAGTTTGTGGTTTTTCTGCTAACTGACTCTAACAGACTCTGCTGCCATCAGGCTTCCTGTTTCTGTGTTTTGGATCAATGTGGACCTCAGTAATATTGAACTTTTCTTAAAGTCTCACAAAAGTTATTTTTCATTTTCTATCTTGCTGTGAATTTAAATAAAAAACAGGATTCTGAATGTCTGAAAGAAGAGTTAATATGGTTTTGCGACCATTTGTCTTCCCTTTTCTGCTTTATTTCTGCATCTGATCATGAGGCTGAAGCTTCTAGCATGTGTGAAAGCAGCATGTCTGTCAAACCCAACACATTAGAGAGACTGGCACCTATTTTATGATGTAGTTTTTCTGTCAGGATCCTCTGTGTTTTGTGATCATTTATATTATTTGTATGCCTTCTTAAACAGCATATAGTTTCACAGTGAGAGTATCCAACTGCTAATCTAAACCCTTCTGGTATCTTATTATGCAGCTTCAGAGCTTTCCTGGTTTTAATGATAATATCAGCTACATGTGTACGTCTTTATTTTGATCGAGCAAAAAGCAAGATAGAACCACAACACATAGAGCTATCTCCCAATCATTCCCACCCCTAAATTACCCTCCCATTTGAAACTGGCTGAGGGGAGAAGC
>NW_015151622.1:223269-225187 GCF_000732505.1 Cyprinodon variegatus
ACAGATGCTTTGTGGTGAGATGATGCTAAAGAAAGAGTCGCCATAAAAACCCAATTCACAGTGAGGATTTCTAAATCTTACCTAAGAAACGGCTGCAAATAATGTTTGATTTTAATTATGAGCTTTTGTAGATCAGGTTGGAGTTAGATTTACCCTCTAAGTCAAAGGCAGACTAACAATACCTGGTCGAGAAAATTTGAGGAGTGAGAAGGATTCACTTCACAGGTAATGGAAGAAGGTGGAGGAAAATCCAAAGTATATAACAAGTCAAATCTACCATCTGTTTCTGGTTCAGTAGAAAAATCATCTGTGAAAAACTGCCTCCTGGTCCCTGATACATTATCTCCCTTATTTAAAAGCTGCTGAAGATCCTTAGCCTTTAAAAACTTTATAAAGATGGTCAACGCCCCAATATCTATGGAGGACAGAAGGAAAGCTTTGGTCCTGCTCCTTCTGTTAGTCACATGGCTCCTAAAAAAAGGAGCCTGATTATAAACAGAATTTATTTCCCTCAGAATTAAAATAAGTTGTTTGTCAAATGAATTGTTTAAAGCTCACCAGCATAAAATTTAATGCAATTTTACCCTGAAATCAGTCAGAAATAACAAATCAGCCTGTAACTCTGACAGTAGTGTGACATGGCAACCAGTTTAGGCCATAAAGTCCAGAACAGTAAACAGGAAGTCACAGACATCTGGTTCATCTACTTCCTTTTAAAGTCAAGTCAAGTCAGCTTTTATTGTCATTTCTTCATATGTACAAGACATACAAGGGAAATGAAATTACGTTTACTCTCTAGAAATATACAAATATACAAAAAATTTCCAAGACTGGCATTTACAGACTGACATAAGGTGCGGGACATGACAGGTAACAGTGATAAGATAAATATAAAGTATAGACATTACAATAAAAGCAATAAAAGCAATAAAACAGCAGCAATAGTTCATTCCAGGCTGAGGTAGTGCAGGTAAGGTGCAGTCCCTGATGGCCTGGTGGATGAAGGTGTTCGCCAGCCGGGTGGTTCTGGACCGTAGGCTCCTGTACCTCTTTCCGGAGGGCAGGAGATGGATCAGGTTGTGTGCTGGGTGGGTGTCATCCTTCAAAATTGTGAGGGCTTTACGGGTGAGGCGGCTGGAGTAGATGTCTTGCAGGTAGGGGAGAGGTGCCTTGATGATCCTCCCAGCTGTGTTCACTATACGTTGCAGGGCTTTCCTGTTGTAGTCAGTGCAGCTCCCGCCCCATACAGTGATACAGCTGGTGATGATGCTTTCAATGGTTCCTCTGTAGAAGGAGGTCATGATGGCTGGTGGGGCACTGGCCTGATTCAGCTTCCGCAGGAAGTAGAGGCGTTGTTGGACTTTCTTGACCAGTGATGCAGTGTTGGTGGTCCAGGAGAGGTCGTCGCTGATGTGCACTCCAAGGAATTTAGTGCTGCTCACCCTCGCGACAGCAGCGCTATCGATGGCAGGAGTCAACGGGGACCTTTCTGGAAGTTGACAACAATCTCCTTTGTCTTGCTGACATTCAGTAGGAGGTTGGTGTCACTGCACTACTTGGCTAGGTGGTCCACCTCTGTCCTGTAGTGTGTCTCGTCGCCGTTGGAGATGAGTCCCACCAGGGTTGTGTCGTCTGCAAACTTCACCAGGTGGTTAGTGCTGTGGGTTGTTTTGCAGTCGTGTGTGAGTAGGGTGAAGAGCAGAGGGCTTAGCACGCACCCTTGTGGAGCTCCTGTGCTCAGCGTGATAGTGTCCGAGGTGTTGTTACCGACGCGCACTACTTGCGGTCTCTGGCAGAGGAAGTCCAGCAGCCAGTTACAGAGGGAGGTGCTGAGGCCCAGTTTGTCCAGTTTGCATATCAACTGTTCACAGCTACTGGAGATCTTTAGCCTTCAATGTGAACATAAAGGCAGCCAGCA
>NW_015151622.1:231241-232255 GCF_000732505.1 Cyprinodon variegatus
CAGGCAATAGGGATTATTTTGTTCAAGGATTGGATAGCACTGCCAACACCTCAACCAGTACACTCAGCGGCCCAAAAGCCAAACCAGAGCCCGTGGGCTACTATAATCACACAAAGATTGGCCTCGATGTGTCGGCTAAGATGATTAGAAAGTATTCTGTAAAAGCTCCTACGCGAAGGTGGCTGTATTTTACAATCTAATGGATATAGCAGCTATAAACGTGTTGGTTTTGTTCAGGAGCTGTTTGAACGTCACCGTCTCAGGCAGAGATTTTATCCTTGAACTGGTAAAACCGATGTGTCAACCACATGCGCTCCTCAGGTTACCAGCCTCTCCGCTGCAGAGGAGCAGCTTTGGTGAGGCAAAAAATACAATGTCATATTTGAATTTTTCTGGCTTGCGCTGTGCACGAGACTTGTGTTCTTTAGTTTGACCCTCTTCAATCTCAGCCCCATAAAATGGCAAGGCTCTTAGACTGAGCTCATCTTCCCCAGAGGTCTTTACCTGGGACTGTGTCAGCACAAGATTGCAACTTTTAGAATCATTAATTAGGTCTGTGAGAACTGGAAGATCATTTCCCAGAACAACAGGAAAAGGTAATTCATCCATAACACCCACATTTAACAGGTAAACATGTCCTTGCACTCTCATATAAATGTCTGCTGTTGGATAGCTTTTTTTTCATCCCCTTGAACATAGCAAATGGGTATTGTTTCTGAGGTGCAAATGCTATGAGGTGCGACATGCCTGCGTTGCACCAATGTCTGATTGCTTCCTGTGTCAATCAGGGCTTTCACCCTTTGCCCATCTATTTCAACAGTAGTCTCCATGAGTGGCTGGTTTTTCCTGTTAAATACTTTGTTCTCTCTGGGTGCAAAGCACATCTGAGAGACTTTTGAAGGATTCTGAGCACACATGGGCTTTTTTGTGGCCCTCCTGCCCACTAGGGCTGGGCGATAATTCAATAACGATATATATCGATCGATAGACGTGTGGCGCAATAGAAAAAAAGAG
>NW_015151623.1:0-1660 GCF_000732505.1 Cyprinodon variegatus
ACTGACTGACTGACTGACTGGTTTTTAACTGATGGGTTCAATAAATTTTAGAAAGTCAAATTGTTTCTATCTGTTAATCAGATGCAGGCTGATAGATTCTGATCATCACTTATTAGCTGATATTGAACCTGTTTCCAATATTAGATGGGAGCATTCCCAGTATAGTTGAAGGAAAATGTTCCAGGAAAGCTGCATGTCAGGCCATTTTAGAGGAAACATTAAGCAGCTTCATGTCAGTGAAGGAAGGGGGACAGATCCAGTCGCTCTTTGGGGGTTCAGCCTCTGTATTTATCAGACTGAAGACAGAGGACGCTCTGTGTTTCTGTTTGCAGGGCAAACGAGTCCCTCCTGCAGAGACTAGAGAGATCCGCTGCCTCATCCAGCGCCGCTGCACGCACATCATCCATGGTGAGATGTCAGCTCCTCATGAAGACTGACCAAAGCGTTTGCTGTGCTCTTCATTGCTGCAGCACTGACTGATCTTAGTGGGATCTAACACCAACACATGTGGCTTTGCAGGCTGTTTCCTGAGTAAATGCTTCTGGACGCTGTGATTTTATTGTCTGAGACAAGTTCTGTCCCCTATAGGTGGAGGAAGCTCCAGTCTTTCCTAGTCAGAGGAGGCAGACTGCCAGGTCCTGTTTAACAGAGAGAGACCGCTTCATCCCAGCCTTACTGCCCAGCCATGTCTCTCTGTCTGCTCCTTTTACTTTGCCTGTTTTTTCTGTCCGTCTGCTGCTTCCTCCTCTGGTTTTCTCAGACTTATCTTCCATTGTGTTGGTTTTCCTGCAGGGGAATGAATGGAGTGCTAGTAGAGTTCAAGGGACTTCCCAGAGTTCACACTGAGTGGAGATGGGCTTTACAGTCACTTACTGTAAAAATTCAGCAGAATATTAAATCACTGGAAGGACCTGCATCAGTAGATGAACCTGCAGAAACCCCCCGTTCTGAAACAGGCAGTCAGAGGCTCTATTAATGAGGTCAAGTTACACTTTTTGGTTTTTCTCTTTCCTGTCAGTTTGCTTCTCAGCTCAGCTGAATGACTAAAATACCTCAACTTACAACCTTTCTTTTGCTCCTTCTTTCATTTTTGTTCTTTCTTTCTTTCTTTCTTGCTAATTAATTTTATGATAACTTTCATTTTTGAGGAGATCCTATAGAAAGGAGCATTTCTCCACGTTGTCGCTGCGGTAGGGAGGTTAGGAACAGGACCTCCTCCCTCTCAGTCTATAGAATATCTTGATGATATGTTGATGCTCTCTGAAAGCTCAGCCTCTGCTCCGCTTGTGGTGTTCAGTCAGAGACGACATCAGAGATGATGAACTTAACGCCGTCCAGCTGCTGATGCTGAAGGACCTGTGTTCTGGTTACCTCCTCCAGGGTCGATGTCCATCTGCTCCTTTACATCAGCCCTTTAGATGTTCAAACTTCCTCCATGTAGAAAGATTCATCATTCATCCTACCTCCATGGTATCATTCAGTTTTTCTCACACGTGGCATAATACCAGTGAACACTAGTGGGCCGAGTACACAGCCTTAAGGCAATGCAATATTTAGAACAACGGAGACAGATTCTTTAAAAAACTATTGGTGAAAATATGTGATTACATTTCGTCCTGAAAGCAAATATTTTATTCATTTATACCACAGCTTAGAGTTG
>NW_015151623.1:2938-4317 GCF_000732505.1 Cyprinodon variegatus
TGAGAACTAAAAGATCTGCCTCCCATTCTACTTTTAGAAATTCTAGGAACCACTAGTAAACCTGCAGATTGAGAGCTCCGTTGTTCTAAAGAAAATACTGCGGAAAAAACCGAATGAAATGGAATCAAGAAACATAGTTTAACAGCTACTGTCAAATCCAGCAAGATTGTTTAGGCTGACATTGTTGAAAGCAGCATTTTGACCAAGATATGATGTTGAAGGTTTCCATTTGTAGCGGATGTAATATCTCTGACACGGTGAAAATATTAGTTTAAACCCTCTTCTCTATTCCTGCATGGGAAGCGTCACCGTTGTTCACGTCTCAGGAGGCCGACATTCGTTGGGACGTGGCGACAGCTTCTTTCACCAAGCCACACAGAGAGCTAACGATGTTCACACTCCTCCACATGGCCGCTCTGACTGACATCTCTGATGACATCACGCTTACCGGCTGCCTTTCCCAGCTTCTGTCATTGCTGGTTTCCTCTTTTTGCGATTTCTCCTTTACTGACTGTAAATAATCCATTCAGTTGACATGTTAGTAGGATGAAAGCAGGTCACCGCAGACCTAAAGTCTTTTAATAATAAAATGTAATGTGGTGAAAGGCAGATGGGTCAGCTGAGTGATACAGAATTATATTAAAGCTAAAGAAAAGAAAAGGATCAACTCTTCCAGGCGTTTCCACCCTTCAATCTTATCACATTTCAACACTTTGTCTCCACCTTTCCTCCCGTCGTCCCATTTCATTTTTTGCTTTTATTTCCTATTTTCGTTTCTTAAATCCTCCCTCCCTCCCTTCCCTTTCCTTACACCATCCTACACTGTGCCTTCTCATCTTCCCCCTGGCCTCTCCCAGGCCGGGCTCTGTGAGATGGACGTCACAGATTGGGAGATGAAAGCTTGTGGCTCCGCTCAGTGCATTTGATGTGGTTCCGACCCGGACCCTGGATCTGTTGTTCTTTCAGTACTGGCTCCAGAACACAGACACATCTCCTGCTTTATATCTTCTAGCGGTGGGTGTGTGTACCCAACTGTAGTGTGTGTTGGAGGGGGAGATTTAATGCTGCGCTTTGATGGGAGCAGAAAGCTCCCACCGGCGGACTTCACTTCCTGCCCTTTCTGACCCTTCCACTCCTGAAAAGCTGCAGTGGGAAAAAAAGGTGTTTTATTTCTGGATCAAAACTACTTTCCAATTATATTTATGGAGTAATTTATCTTTAGATATACAGATAAGAACTGAGCTGTTGATCTGTGTGAAGGTCCTTATATCGTAATCACAGTTTAAAATCAGGAAGAAAGAAGATGAAAACAAGGTGTTAACTAATGGATGGATGGATGGATCATGATGATGGACGACGGATGGATGGATGGATGGATC
>NW_015151623.1:8368-11524 GCF_000732505.1 Cyprinodon variegatus
GACTGATTCTGTTGGAGTGAATGTTGTGCGTTTAATGGCAACAAGGAAGTCTTTTTCAGAGATGTCAAATGAACTGCCAGCAGATTCAGAGAGCAGAGAATTCCTACAGTATCTAACCTAGTCTACCTCCCACAATGGAAGGGGAAAATCATTAGGGAATGGCTGATAAACAAGTCAAAAAAGGCCATATATTGTGCCTGCTGTGCTCACTGTTCTCCTACGAAGTACAGGAAAGATCAACTAGTGCACTAAATTTAGCAGATAGGATGAAAATATCCAACAAAAAAATATAGAAAGTTTTATGAAAGATTTCTAGGGCATCAAAGCAACCATGCCCACAAACGTTGGCCGCTTCTCAATCTCTGTACTTGTGCATTCTCGTGTGCTTGTGAAACGTCATTAGCCTCAGCTGTAGTACTGTTCCAATTCACAAGAACAAGAAGACCGAGAATGGAGAAAGTCCCTGGATGTTGTTCTGGTGCCTCCCTCTTTACCCAGCATGCATCAGAGCAGACTTGTCCATTCTCCAGACTGACAGCTGTCCCAGCATGCACTGCAGCAGCAACGGCTTACTTTTAAGTGTCACTATATGGAACATTTACTTATTTAATAGCTACCGTAATTTTCGGACTATAAGCTGCGACTTTTTCCCCATTTTTCGACCTTGCGACTTATATAACAATGCGGCTTATCTATGGACTTTTACAGCTAACGGCCACTAGCGTAATACCTAAATCTATGGATTTTACCATCCACCATGATGACGTCACATTTGCTTCAATACACAAGTACTGTAGCCACGTGCGGGGGAATGTGGAGGTCCTCCGGAAGCAGACTTCTACCGCGAGTGGTACGAGACAGAACGACAGCGAGAAAGACGGACATTACACATAAAAAACCTGCGGCTTATAGTCCGGTGCGGCTTGTATATGTACAAATCATGCAATTTAGCTTCTGCGACTTATATTCAGGTGGAGCTAATAGTCTGAAAATTACGGTATTTTAAAAAAAAATTCAGAAGTTGAGATGACCACGGCAACTAGCGGACCTCCGAGGGTAACTGCAGCCAGGGCTAATGTTAGCTTGTCTGCCGCAGCCAGGGCTAATGTTAGCTTGTCTGCAGCGGCCAGGGGTAACGTTAGCCTGTCTGCAGCGGCCAGGGCTAACGTTAGCCCGTCTGCAGCGGCCAGGGCTAAGGTTAGCCCGTCTGCAGCCCGTCTGCAGCAGCTGGTGCTAACGTTTTCCAGTCTGCAGCAGCCAGGGCTAACGTTAGCCTGTCTGCAGCGGCCAGGGGTAACGTTAGCCCGTCTGCAGCAGCCAGGGCTAATGTTAGCCCGCTGCAGCGGCCAGGGCTAACGTTAGCCCGTCTGCAGTGGCCAGGGCTAAGGTTAGCCCGTCTGCGGCCCGTCTGCAGCAGCCGGTGCTAACGTTTTCCAGTCTGCAGCAGCCAGGGCTAACGTTAGCCCGTCTGCAGCGGCCAGGGCTAACGACTTTAAAGACATCATAAATGACTTTACCAAAACGTTTCCAGTTTGGCATTTGGAGACCAAGTCTACCCTCATTTCTGAAGTGAAGCCATCTACGACTTGTTTGGAGGACAAAAAGTATTTCTGTAAACAGCAGAGTATTTAATAAAGGAGAATGAAGTATGCAGTTTAGTTGACTTTTTTGTGTGTGTTATGTAGATTCATTTGTCTCTCTGAAGTCCCTGTCAAATGTTGACAACTTAGCCAGAATATGCCTGACGTATGAAAAATCTGGCAAAAACGCTGGTATCGTTGGATAAGTTAGCGGCTGGTTAGCTCAAGTGAAAGGGACTGCTGCCACAGTGCATGCTACTGTTGCACTTTATCCAGCGTCATGCAGCCTTGTCGTCACGCCGGTTATCTGACGGTTGACATACGGTCAGTGTCAGTTACTCATAAGTTGTGGCGTCTAGCTTATCCTAAATCGCTAAGTAACTTTTTGGGGTGGGTGGTAAACAGCAGCTAGGTTAACATTGCGATCAAAGACTTCTTTTTATGCAGGCCGGGTGCCTGTGGGCGCATCGCTGCCCCCCTCAGGACACTGGCTTGTGCATAATTTCATGGGTATTACGCTGCCGTGTGTTCTGCATAAGTTAGGCTGTTGTTGGACATAAGTTCTGGACTCACTAAGAATACGCTATGTATACACCTAAAATTATTATTTTTTTTAAACTTAAAAAGTTCAGCGTATGCCAGCGTTTCAGGAGATTCTGGGACGTCAGGCAGACGCTGGATAAATCATCAAGGTGTAACAGGGCTTTTAGCAGCGATGAAAGCTTAATATCTTGGAATGATATTATTTACAAAGGAATTAAATCCATTATTCTAGATAATTTTCTCCATCTGGCAGATACTGCATTTCCTTCTTGATCTAACGACATCTCAAATGCTCCTGAGAAATCCCTACATCCTCACATATAGAGAAAAGAGTCTGCACATTTTTTTGGTTGTGTTGCTGTTTTGAAGTCTGTGGACTGTTACAGGTCTTCTCTAACAGAAATGCTCCCCAGATTATTCCCAACAACCCCGGTTTAAGGCTGCTTGTCCTGCCTCTCTAGGGCAAGTGTTTACCAGAATGATTGCCATTCACACTGTAGCCCAATCAGGACAGATTCATTTGTTCATGGTCAAAGCCAAAGTATTTCAAACCATCAACCTCAGTACTGCCTTTGTGGGTCCAGTTCTGCTTGTCACAATCCCACAACATCCTCAGTCCATGACGGAATGTGTCCACTAGATCAGACCTATGCTTCACCAACATGAAAAGTTAGTTTTTTTCCTTTATAACCTGCCTCAGTGCATCTCTTGCTTTGCTGATTAATGTGATTTCAACCTTCACAGCAACCAGCACAGCACACAGATTTAAGGAGAATATGTTCACGTATAGTTAAATTCGAACTGCTGTAAAAGACGCCTTTAATAACATGGATCCTTTTTTTTTTTTATAAATAAAAACATTTAACCCAAAAATTTGGGTTCATTTTGGACACTATTAGTATGTGTTCTTCTCCAATGGGTTCTGTTACATTAAAGTTGTGGGGAATTCATATTTTAATGTAAAATCATCTTCTTCAGGCCAGTTAGTTCTACATCAGCCTGAACACCTAAATTCGGCCAATCATATATCAAC
>NW_015151623.1:12815-14492 GCF_000732505.1 Cyprinodon variegatus
CTTGGCCCCAATGGAATTTCCCATTGGGAACCTGCTAGCACTAAGGCTACGTTCACACTGCAGGCCTTGATGCTCAATTCTGATTTTTTTGTGAAATCCGATTTTTTTTTTTGCGTTGCCATTCATATTTCCAAATACATGTTACTTGTACGTGATCTCCTGTGTGAACTGCAGTCATACAACACAAGGGTCCCGCATGCGCAGTAGAGGACTCAATGACGTCACAGGCCAGCATGCTCTATGTTTACGGAAGTAAACATGGATGGTAGTGCCGGCGCGCATCTAGCTGTCTTTTTCAACCATAAGTCACCAATTTAGTGCTACTTGGTCCCAATGGAATTTCCCATTGGGAACCTACTAGCACTAAGTTGCTAACTGGTTAGCAAGATGCTTCCGACAAATCGGTCAAACCCAAACTTGCTTGCGAACCTTCCGCCACAACAATCCTGCCCCCTTGATGATCGACCAATCATATTCACTTTATTCACTCGTGTAAAGTCGGGCACCACTCGGGAGAATTCGGAAATGCAATTGTTGGAACGGCCGCTTCTCTACGACTTTAAGGCCTGCAGTGTGAACGTAGCTTTTAGCTATGTAGCTTTTAGCTACGTTCACACTGCAGCATGAAGTGACCCAAATCCATTTTTTGCCCACATGCAACGTATATTTGATATTTTTATGGCTGTCTGAGCAACACAGATTTGACTTTTTCCAATGCAACCCGGGCCACTTGGCTCTGTGGTCTTGAATCCGATACGAATCTGATCTTTTCAAATGCCACCTGTGTCTTAACGGCCAGGTCTCATTAAAACAACCTGTATGTCATTAACACCCAACAAAGGTCATTATTCTGCAATTGGCTACTCCGAAGCGGCAAGAAAAACAACAGCCATGGCGAGCAATGATTGGGAGAGTAGTATTTACTTTCAACCATCTTGAAAAGATTGTGTTAAGTCACTGGCTGAGGTTGGGAAAGACATGAAAGATAGCTAAATGCGCTCCAGCACTACCATCTATGTTTACCTCCGTAAACACAGAGCATGCTCGCTGCTTATGACGTCATTGCGTCCTCTACCTCTACTGAATGCAGTTCATACAGGAGATCACATTCAAGTCGATTATATTTGGAAAAGTGAACGACCACACAAAAGAATTGGATTGCAGTGTGAACGTAGCCTTAGTTATATCGCATTAATTCTGCTGTTAAATGATGTGTGTATTTCTGATCCAACTAAAAGACATTTTATTTCTGATTTTTCTAGATCCAAAGTCTGACAGTGAATGGAACTTGATGAAGCTAATGAGCAGTTTCCCCGACTGCGACAAAGAATTCCTCATGGATATCCTCCACCAGTGCAACGGCGACTTTGAGGAGGCCTACATGCTCCTCATCGCTACGCTCAATTGAGTTCTACCAGCTTTTTCCTTCTTTGATTTAGGCAGAGGAAATGGTGATTTAACCCGAGAGGTTTGGTGTTCATATACAGTAGCAGCCATTCAAAATGTCCCCTTCCAGTAAAAAGCCAACCGAATGGCAGCCCACTTCCCTGCAACTCCCAGCAAAATCCCCTCTAGCTTCCAGCCACTGCAGTGACCTCTTGAATTCTTTTTACCCTGACTCCACCGTTTCACTGAATTACAGGGTCTCACCAGGAGATGGCGCTTCTCTTTAGATCT
>NW_015151623.1:15294-18631 GCF_000732505.1 Cyprinodon variegatus
CACACTAAGCATGCTTGTAGCGACAGTGGAGAGGAAAAACTCCCTTTGAACAGGAAGAAACCTCCAGCAGAACCAGGCTCAGTGTGAGCGGGCTGAGGCTTTGAATGGCTACTACTGTATAAAATACTCTGCTCACACAGCTATATTCACTGATACCCACGAGGCAGAGGGTGAATCTTGGGCTCTGCTTTCCATTATCCCATTAATCTCTAAGTGTTTGGTGCCTTGTATCTGTCTGGAAGCACTGGTGAGTCACGTTGGGTTTTTGACCCAACTCAAATGATGTTGCTGTTCTAGTAATATGCTAAAGGTCATTGCTTTATGACTCACAATCCTTAAATCACTTTTTGGGTCATAATTAAATCAGTGTGTTAAAATATGCATTTTTTTTGTTAGTTTTTTTTTGTTAAACTGTTGTGTCATGAATCTTATCAGAAGACTGAACAAAATCCGTTGGTAGAGAACCGTGCCCAGGAGTTTGAGAGGTCTTTACTGGGTACGGAGGTTTATTTGAGGCTGTCCGTGGAAGTTACAGCTCCACTTAGTCGGACTGCAGAAATGATCAAAATGACAGCGGTAACAAAGACCAATGGGTGGTGCTGTCCACATAAGGGGCTTAAAATCCCCTTCTAATTTAGCATGATGTCATGTTTACTGCTGATGTCACTCAGTAAACGTCGCCCCTCCAGAGATCAACCCAAACCCCAAATTTTTAAGACTGCACCCTGACATCTACGACGCTGAGAAAATAGGAAAATCCACAATAATAATTTCTGTGTAAACAAATGTAATTCCTTTTTCATCGCAGTAATCCGATCTGACTGCTTTAAAATTACTAATATACATTATTTATTCACTTTTCCTTCAAAAACAATTCCTTTCAAATAAATTCAGATGTGTGGTAAAAACTGAATCATGTTGGTTGTTTTTTCCTTTATTTGACCCTTTTTGAAATTCTGCATCTCAGTTACATGATTCTTATTTATAGAGCAAATGAATTGAATGCTAAAGACACAGCCTGTGGGGAAAAATCGCTTTATTGAGATTCCATTTTGTAACGCATCAAATAAATTCATGTTTCTCTAAACCGTCTCTAGTTTTACTTCAGTTTTTTTATTTCAAAAGGGATATACAGACTTCTTTCAGCTAATAAACTTCATAATGGTACAGAAAATTGTTTTTTTAACAGGATGAGGCAATAAATGTTTACATAAAAAATTGTCCATTTTAATGGCAGTGGATTATATTAAAGGAATCAGTTCACTTTAGGGAACAAGTTTTTTTTAATTTGCTAAAAGCGTTTTATCATCTATAAAGAGCAAAGAAATTAAACAAGCGTGATATTTCTTTTTTGTTAATACTGCTGCTCGTTATAAAGCCTGGTAATGTCATTTAAATACGTGAGTTGACGTTTGTTAACCCCGTCTCTGATTGATTAAAAGGTTTTGTAGAATCAGAGATATTGGGAATTAGACATTTAGGCTTTTATCACGCAAGCCTCCGCAGTATGTGGGAAAACCGGACACACCCGCGTTATTCACTGCATCCTGGTTCCTCCTACACATTCCATTAATGAACCATGAGTTCTTTATTGATGTCCGCCAAACAGTCACGCTCCTTCCTATCTAAAATATTTGTGCAGAAGGAGTTCAGTAGGTCTCCCATGGTTGCTTCCCTCATCCTCATGTCTGCAGCAGACCCTACTGCTGCATTTTCATGCTAAACAAAACTTTGGAAGAGGTTTACAAAGGAAACGGAAAGGGAAGTGAGAAAGAAAAGGGGCGAAGAACTAAGGGAGGAGAGAAAGTGTGCTTAATAGCAGGAGTGGGGAGCCGCAGACCAGCCCTACAGGGCCCAGGACAGAAAAGGAGGCGGTGCGAACCCCACTATCCAGAAGCACCCCAGATCACTGGGACACAAGGAGGGCAGACACTGGGATGGCCGCACCCACCCGAGAAGGGCAGATGACAGCCCCGGAGCCTGGACCTGGAAGGATCAAATCCCAAAGGGGCCCAATCCCTGAGGGGTCAGACCCCAGAGACCAGCAGCTACCAGGAATAAGACAGCGCCCCCTGAAGGACCCACTGAGGGCAGAGTCTTTACTGAAGGCTTCTATATTTCAGATTTCATCATGCTCACTAATTGTACCAGAAAATAGATTACAATTTTGTAACATGATACGGTAAATATCTAATATCAGATAACAATTCCCGTTACTATGGCAACACCAGGAGATATTACAAGAAATCGAGTAAATGCATCAATATACATGTGTGAGTGTGAGCATGTCGGGTTGTTTGGTAATTGTTTTGATGTAACACCCTCATGCTGCAGACTATACAATAATAAGTAGTTAGAAAACCTATTAGAAGAACAGCTGTTCTGCTTTAGATCTGTGACCTTTTCAATGAGAGCCTCAGAGATATAAGCCAATTAAAAACTTGAATTCCCCAAAGTTTTTTCTCGATGTTTTGAGAAACACAGACTTGTTTCATTTAGGAAGTTGTTTTCAATCACTCAAACTGACTTTTGTTAAAGGCCTTGAACTTTGCTGTGTGTGTGAGCTCCTGTTTGTGCATCAGGGTGAGGACCATTTCCCCCATTTCACAAAGTGAGAACCATTTTACAGGTCCTCACTTTGCTTTCAGCTAATGGTTAGGTTTCAAAGTTGTAAATTGATTTTCGACTGAGTTTAGTTATGCACTCTTTATTAAGGTGAAGGGTAGAGGATATAAAGAATCAAAAGTGACTAAAAAAGCGATGAAAATCAATGGAAGTCAACACAGTGTCCTCACTACATATAGCAAGACGAGGATATGTGTGTGTTTTGTTACTCTTTGGGTTGTGCTGGTTACATCACTGCAGCCTTTGTAAAGGGAAATTTGAGGATATTGGGCTTCTTTGTGTCTGTTGCAATAAATTCATTTCTGTTTACATCTTTCCTCCCTAAAACGACAGCATTAGTCATTTTCACTGACAGCTGAAAACAACTTGGTTCAACGCTGAAGCAGAAGGTAGCGTGAGTACATTGTTTGGGGAGGGGCTGGGGCAAACGCTGAAGCCCACAAATGCATGACAACTGACACATCAGTCAGGCTCAAACTCCTGACCAGAAACGCACGGACAGAATATTAGTCAGTTCTTCTCAGTATTGGTTATATTTTCCCTGCAGTCACATGCAGGTAAACATTTGCAGTGCTGAAAGAAGTAATTGGCAAAATCAGAAATTCCATGTCGTCTTTTTTAACATCATACCTAGAAACAGGGGGAGGATTTACCATTAGGCAATACTAGGCAGTTGCCTAGGGCCCCAAGTTCCTGGGGGCCCCATAAAACT
>NW_015151623.1:22330-23588 GCF_000732505.1 Cyprinodon variegatus
ACAAATAAATTTGCCTTGCCTTGCCTTGCCTTAATACATGTATTAACACTCATAGAAAAACAAAGAGATTAGTACCTGTTAATTTTTAACATTTCAGTGAATTAAACTGAGTTTGATAGAAGTGTTTTCTAAACTATTCCTTTTTTTAAGGTATGCTATCTTAAGCTTCACCCATGTACCCATTAAGCCTTACCTACCGAACAACAGCAGCAGTGCAACATGATGCTGCCACCACCATGTTTCACCACTGGGGTGATGTGTTCAGGGCTAGATTTTCCAAAACATGATAATTTGAACACAGGCCTTAAAGTTTTAACTAGGGCTGGACAATTAATTGCATTTGAAATATAATCGCAATTTAACAAAACTCAATTTTAAAATTGATGAGGCGCTCAGTTTTAATCACACTATATTTAACAAGACTACAGGCATTTCTCCCTCCAGATGTTTATATGGAGGTTAAACGCTTGAAGTGGGTTTGTCGCCACACAGAAACGTGCAAGCATGCAAGAAGATGAAAACACTTTTTCACACAACGGCGAAAAACTATTGACTCTGTGCAAGCAAGCTTTTAAAAAACAAAAGCTTTGGGTTAAACATCTAAAGGAAAATCGATATAAAATCGCAATTTTGGTGAATGATAATCGCAATTTAGATTGTTGGGAAAAATCGTTCAGCCTTAGTTTGAACTCCTTCTGACGCCAGCGTTACTGTGTCCACACCATGGCCTATTGCAAAACCACAAAGAACAGAATAGTTCACCCCATCCCTGCTCATGGATTCTCCCACCTGATCCATGGATCTATGGAGACCCTGCAGTGTCCGAGTTTCTATTTTAGTTTTAGTCGGTCTAGATGAACCGCCATGTCTTGGCAGCTCTCTGCGTTTCCAGATGATGGATTTAACATTTAGTGAAGGTTTTCTCATCTTCGCTAACCAACCTCTAAAACTGCTGGATTAACGCTGATTTGGAATTAAACTCAAGTTGGCTCCATTCACTAAGTAGGTGGGCAGAAGATGGCCTGGATTTTATGCATCAATCACACCAGTTACACCAGTAGCCATTCAGAATTTCTCCACTTCCCTTGATGGGACCTTGGCTGATTCCCTTAAAGTCCTTTTCTTTCTGTCATGATTTGACAAGATTAAAAGAAAAGTTCGGTCAGCGAGGAATTATCAATGGATCATTATTTATAACTAAAACTAATACAATTGCGGTGATTTAACGTTAATCAGTCAAAAAATTAAAATAATAATT
>NW_015151623.1:25576-27721 GCF_000732505.1 Cyprinodon variegatus
GGGTTCAAGGGGTTAAACTTTTTCAGTGTGCTGTAAACTCTCAGTTTATTGGTTTGGTGGATCTCATTCGACACGCATCTTCAGACTTTGCAACATCTTCAGTTTTGGTTTTGTTTTGCTCGTCTATTACAGTTTATCTCGTCCTTCATCTACTATGTTTCTGCATATGGGTTCTCCACCACACATAACCAGGACAGCCGAAGGGTTGAACGAATGGAGAAGTGTTGTGTGAAATGGCAGAACGGAAACCATGTGAAAGAGGTCACACGGAAGGCCTCTATTATATTTAGAAAACATTTGAAAATATGTCGGTAATGTCTCAACAGTTTGTGTCTGCCGACTCCCGCTGGTTAAAATCCAGTAGGCATGTTTTAATTGGACCCTTCCGAAACAGCTCAAATGAAAAAAAAATTTCCCTGGAGTCCAATCAGCAAGTCTTTGCATCTGTCGGGTAGTTTTTCTGTGATGTTTGCTAAACAAAACTTGGATTCTTACTCTGACTTCAACTGCATCTTGTAAAACCGACCTGTATGAGTCATTCAGGCGCTGACGGATGACCTACTTTGGCCCTAAAGTATATGTTGTGTTTGTGGAACGTCTTTTCACTGAGAGACTCAAAAGGGAAGCGATCAAGTAGATGATGTCCTGCAGCTGTGGTGGTTTGGTCCAGCACAGAGGAATAAGGGGGCAGGTGCAATGGGAAAACAGATTGTGTGTCAAAGCTTCAAAGAGGGAAGTTTTTTTCTTTTCTTTTGCTGTGATGCATCCAAGCAGCGCAAATTAAACACATGTTTGACACACATAACGTTCCAACACATGTGGAGATTAAAACACCCACCTCATTCCCACTGGAGAGCAGAGGCCTTTCCTGTCTGCTCTGCAGCATCTCCTGATGCACTGTTGTTCTTGAACAGAGTTGAGTCAGAGGATGTGATGCGCAGGAAGATGTGAATATTCTCTCCCATGCTAATACCCACCATCTGCCCAGAAAATACCTTCCAAAGGTATCCAGACCCTTTGAACATTTTGATTCTATTTCAACCACAAAACTTTGATGTATTTTGTTGGGATTTCTTTGGATTAACAAATACAAATTGTGCTACCATGAACTAAAAGAAGATTTGTATGAATAAACTCCTCTTCCTTTACTTTGGTGCCTGCAAATAAAACTGGGTGCAGTCAAAATCCACTAGTTGCCATTGAGTTTATCTGTTTGTAATTAATTCTCAATATGAATTCAGCTGTTCTGTGAAGGCCTCAGAGATTTACAAGAATATTTATGAAAAAAAATCTAGAATTTCAAGGCTAAAGGTGGCTGCATATGGGAATAACTCTAGTAGTCTAGTAAACAGAGACTAGTTCATCCTAAAGACCTAATCTGAGCAGAGTGTCTGCAGTTCAATGCATTGAGGAATGCTCTGATCTTTATGTTGGAGAAACCAAACAACCTCTCCACAGACGCATGGCCCAACACAGAAGAGCGCCCTCCTCTGGACAAGACTCTGCGCTACATCTACACCTGATGGACAAAGGACATTCTTTGGAGGGCCAGAATGTTCACATTTTGGACAAAGAAGACAGGTGGTTTGAGAGGGGCGTGAAGGAAGCCATCTATGTTAGCTATTTTGTCAGCTTTCAAAAACCTACAATGCAGCGATTCCTTCCCGCTATCCCGCTTCCCGGATGTGAGCAGAGCAGAGCGTGGAGCGAGCGTGGAGCGAGCGCTTACGAGCGTTTGACTTAAAAACTAGGCCAATGCCTGTGCTGTAGTCTGTGCCTATAATCTGCTAAAGTCTATGTTTCAACTTTACCACGGAATCGCCGAGACGAGGTTTGAATATTGTGTGATAAAAAGTGGAATAAAATATCATAAAAAAGAAACACCAGCTACACTTAACTATACAGAGTAGGTTTACTTAAAGTGATGGTTGAGGTAAGAGCCTGTTTTTGAAAATGGATTATACGCTATTATCTCACTTACAATGGGATGAAGTGATGTTTTTTAACGTTGTCTAGTAAAATAAAATAATGCTCAAATGGGAACATGAATTAATAATTAAATAGGGGCACCATAAATGGATAATATACTGGTTAGCTGATTGGCCTATGTTGGTGATAGACGGGCCAAATAAACCAATCAGATCA
>NW_015151623.1:30307-32265 GCF_000732505.1 Cyprinodon variegatus
GGATGATGGATGGATGGATGGATGGATGGAAGGAAGGATGGATGATGGATGGATGGAAGGAAGGATGGATGATGGATGGATGGAAGGAAGGATGGATGATGGATGGATGGATGGATGGATGGATGAAGGATGGATGATGGATGGATGGAAGGAAGGATGGATGATGGATGGATGGAAGGAAGGATGGATGGATGGATGATGGATGGATGGATGGATGAATGGATGGATGGATGGATGGAAGGATGGAAGGAAGGAATGATGGATGGAAGGATGGATGGATGGATGGATGGATGGATGGATGGATGGATGGATGGTAAGTCCAATCAGATAAAGTTTTGGGTAGAATTAGATAAAACTTCCAGACTTCACACATGTAAAGCTGGAAGGGAATAACTCCTGCTAGTTCCTGGAGGTTTCTGCTGTGTTTATGTTGGAGGAGTCATAATATAGTAATAAATTGACTCCAGTGAGATCAAATATCAGTGGAATTTATTTGAAGTGTCATTTATTACCTCCAAACATTACAGTCAGGTCAGACAGCTGTACAAACTCAGCTAAACTTAGAAAACCTAAGAGCTAAAACAAGCTTTTAATCTTTCCCAGTTACTGCGTTTGAAGTTCAATGTTGGGCAACACATCCAGACTTTCTGTTGCTCCACTCACACCTTCAGGACCTTCTTCACACCTTCATGCTGCTCCTCAGGTCACCAGACCACCCAGCAGCCTTTCCTCAGGATCAGCTCTGCTCTGTGGACACCATTACCTAAGGAATATGGCAGAGGAACATACACGCAGTGATGCACAGACCTACAAACATTTGAGAGACCAAGAGTTTGGGGAATCCCAGAGGGTGGTTCACAGTCAGAATGAGGTCACTTTAAGCTGCAGCGCTGCACGCGCATCAAAAGATATCCCAAAAAAAAGCTAAAAAATGTGTCCACTTCAGAAACACCCCAACACTCACACAACCCTCAAGCTCTGGAGAGTATTAAATATCGGTTTGAATGCATAAAGCATGTTGATATGTTGGGAATCACCTCTAATTGTTTTTAAAGCTTTGGAGAGCTGCTCTTTGAAGGGAAATTTTACATCAATACAACATGAGCTCACCCAAGATCAGCGCTGCTGAAGTCACACATCAGTTCTGTTCCCCTTCCAAAAACAATCCTCCCACCATTGTCTTGGAAGGTGTGTTCTTGTAGTTAATACATTGTGGGGCCCCATTTCTGGAAAAATAGCACATTGTGGGGACCGACTGCTTCTTGTGGGGCCCGATGCCTTTTAACAGCACTTCCCACGAGGGGAAGTGCTGTTAAAAGGTCAGGGGTGATGCTTGGGACTAAGGTGTGGTTTAGATTAGTACAGGCTTAGTTATGATTCCAATTCAATTCTATTCAGTTTATTTCTATAGTAGCAATTCCCAACTCGTCATCTTAAGGTACTTATTTTACTTTAGTTCACCAGATCATCCAGTCAGAGTGATACAAAGGAAAACCAGCTGATTGCATCGACTCATTGACTCTTCAGCAATCCCTCACACTAAAAATGCTCGTAGCGACAGTGGAGAGGAAAAACTCCCTTTGAACAGGAAGAAACCTCCGACGGGGGTTCAAGGAGACAGAAGCAGATATACTCTGACTCCACCCTTTCATTCAATTACAGGGTCTGACCAGGAGATGATGCTTCTCTTTAGATCTTAATGTCCACAAATCAGAACAGAAAGAATATTTTACTACAAAGATTGATGTTTAAAAAGGAATTATAGGAGACCAACCAAGGACCATCCAATGGCCCATAAAGGAAAGAGGGAAAATTTTTGTACAAAAATGGCTACTACTGTACAAAAAAGATGCAGAGATACAAAAAGCAACTGTAAAAGGAAACACACAGCCAGGCAGACGAGCTCAAGGCCAGAGAAACAGGACTACACTGAAAAACAGGCCAAGCCCCAACATCTA
>NW_015151623.1:35074-37350 GCF_000732505.1 Cyprinodon variegatus
TTTATATATATAAAGAACTTGTCTCTGTGAAGTATGGAAGCGCATTGCATTCACTAAAGAAAAAAAAACTGACAGCTTATCTCATAATTAAGAGATCAGTATGTTGTAATTGTGAGATAAGATCTCATAATACTGAGATCAGGATCTCTTAATATTAAGATCTGTATTTCTATAATTACAAGATCTTATCTCATAATTATGCTGTCAGATTTTTTTTTCTTTGGTGAATGCAAGGCTCTTTCGTAGTAAAGCGCCTTGAGTTGATGGAATGTGAATTGATGCTGCAGAAATAAACTCCGCTGAATGAAGATTAGTGTTCCTGATGAGATGTGGAACAGGAACTTTCCCTGAATATTGCTTTCACCGTATGTCCTAAAGGGTTTGATTTACAGCTCAAACCTCCATTTAAAGTTTCTGTCAGTCGACTACAGGAACGGATCCAACATCACAGTTAAATAATAAACAAAATCGGTTCAAACTGTCACTAAAGATTTTAAGGTGCCTCCACTTTATCGTCCTCAATAAAGCTAAAATGCTTTGACACTTGTAAACATAATAGCCCCCAATAGGGAGTTAGCTGTAACTCAGCAGGCTGTAAAAACATGAGGGGAAAAACGCTGAATGATATAACATCCCAGCAGTCTGGTTAATACATCAGCTCTAATCAAACCAAAGTTCTGTTTTAACTTTCTCATAAACTCTGAGCCGTTTCAGAATGTGGCCTCTTTAAAGGATATCTGCGTAGAAGATGAAAGTGGGATTAATTTGGAGCTCGAAAAGATTGATCAAAAATGTTCCCCTTCTGCTGTGGAGTGATAAGTGAACATCCATTAAATTTAAATGAAAGATCCGGATGCAGTAATCATAAAGATTTAAGGTTTAAACACATACGTGAAGGCAGTGACCAACATCATGATTCAGGCTTTATTTGTTTCTGTGGCCTTCTTGCACAGATAGACTGTTTTCAGACTTTTAAAAATTTGATCTTGTCATGATTCTGACCTTTCTGTACTTTTTGGTCCTGTTTAATTTTTCTTTTTCAGTTTTCAGTTACTGTTGGAATAATTATGTATAAGACACTTAATGTTTGTTCTTATGATATATAATGTGTGACATATTACTTTTCCAGAGGGGTGTTGCACAGGCAGTATAGGTCAACTCTCAGGAAGTATTGCTCAAGCTTAACGAAACCAGCCGTTCCTGGTCCATTTGACTGCAAGATATTTAAATTCAAATTGACCTGTTCACTGAGGCTGCAAATTGAATTGTCTATCTTGTTTCCCTGTAGTGCAACCTCAGGTTGTGTAACTAGGGACCTCCCTAACTTTAATAAATAACGAGGAGAAAGCTGAAGACCGGCAGATTGGGGTGGAGATTGTAACTGCACGGTCTCTCTCTACTCTCCTCGCGAGTAAAAAGAATTCTGACTCTGTGCCTTTCTTTCCTTGTTTTACAGTGTTTTAGGTGTTAGACATGACATTAAATTGGTCCTTCGAGCCGGATGCCAACACATCTGATGATTCCAGTGGAGGTGGGTGAAATCCAGAAAGACTGTGGCCACAGGAGGACCGGTAATTCCTTCAGACCCTTTGACGGGACTGGATTCATCCCCGTTCCCTGGGATCTGAAGATTGACGGTAGTCCGAAGGAGAAAGGCACACAGGAGGACGGCGGAGTCCCGTAAATTCTGTAAATTGGACGACGGAGTCCTGCAAATCCTGTGAGTAGGTTAAAGTGAAAAACCTGACTGAGTGAAAACACCTGAAGGATTCTAGACCGTATTCAGGCAAGATAAAATAGTCCTAATAGGGGAACAGACCCCCGGAATTGTCTGTGATAAAATAGGACATATATAAGAATAAAAAAACGAAGTTAACGGGGAAGTGTGTGTGAGTGAGTGGAAGTATTAGTACCTCTAGGTACTAGTATTTCATGTAAAAGCAACAGGTAAAGCAAACAATACGACCCTTGTGGATGCATGTAGGCAAGAATTTTCCACCTGAACAGGTTGAAGTGAAAATTACCACAACGGTATCTTAAGTATTGTCCTGTTGAAATAAACCAGTGTTTTAGAATACCCTAGTTGCTACAACCACACTGGTCCAAAACACACAAATTGGTAAGTGGGTCTAGTAAAGTAAAACCAAGAGACGAACTAAAGAATAAAAACTGGAAGTTCGTACAAACAAATGACCCTAAAAATCTAAAATACTTAGATCATTGGATGAAGAAATAAATTATATATACAGGTGCTGGTCATAAAATTAGAATATCAT
>NW_015151623.1:38783-41165 GCF_000732505.1 Cyprinodon variegatus
TGAAATAAGTCATTTTTTCCTAAAATAAGTGCATTTGTTCTTGGATTAAAGAGGTAAAAGAGACATTTTGCCAATGGAACAAGACAATTTACACTTAAAATAAGAAAACACACCTGCATTGTCTAATTTCAAGTGCATATTATCTAATTATCTTATTTTAAGACTAAAAATACTAATTCCATTGGCAAACTATCTCATTTACCTAGTCAAATTACGGTTAAATACACTTAAGTTAAGAAATTTGTATTAATTTCTAGATCGTTTTTCCAGTGTCAACAGCAACGAAAAAATTTATTAATGGGAGGTTCCAGCCACATATCTCAGCGTGGGTTAAAAACATATAAATAAATTAAAAATAAATAAATAAATACTCAAACTGGTAAGGTAACCACAGCAATGCCGAAAAATACGCTAAAAAGGGAGGTGGTGTGTCAGGAGTGGGGCATAAATATTCTGGGCAGATTCTATATGTTACCCAGAAGAAATATTTTTTTCGAAGGCATCGAGGAGACGGGGGCGGCTAGAGCAAATCCAGGCCCTTTAAAAACAGTGGAGCATGGGAGCTATTGAATGCATTAAAAGAAAAAAACATAAATAGTACTTGCAATTAATGGACAGGCAGTAACACTTGCATGTGATCCAGGAGCCTGTAAAACTTGTATTAAAGATAATGTCAACGCTAAAAGCATCTAAAATGCCCCTTTTTTGTAAAATCAGCAAATGGTCAAATATCCCAAGAATGGATGTCAAGGGCAATAGAAACAGAAGACCTTTAAACAGGAAAAAGGTTGCATGCATCTGTTCCAACTATGGAAACAGCCTGATAAAAATCCGAGTTACAGCCTCATGGTGATAAGCTCAAACCCGTAGAATATTACTCTAAAGGGTTAGACCCTGTGGGAACAGCGGCTCCTCCATATTCAAAGCAGCAGCTATATGGAGCCGTGATGTTACACATGTCTCAACAGGAGGGATGGTAGGACAGGTTAACCAACATTATACAACATATGACATGTAGGGCATGTCTAACATGTGCTAAACACAAACCACAAGGAAATCTAAGAGCTAAACGCGGGAAGTTTCCCTCTCCCACATATTTGTTTCAAATAATACATATGAATTTTGCAAAACTAAATCAAAGCGAAGGAAAAAGAAGACTGTGATGTTTCACAAAGATGAAGATAATGTGACAGAACCAAGGGGACGTAGGGAAGAGGCTAAAAGGGAACAGGACGAAGAAGAAGAAGAAGAATGAGCTGTAGGTGGAGAAGAAGTACCAAAGGAAGGGGAAAAAAACAACCTCCCTTTTCAAAGAGACATGCGATTCATATGACAAGGGAGGATGTGTGGAAAGCAGGAGGGAGCAGAGTGCTAGAGGCAATTTTTGATGGACATGCAATGTAGAATAGAAGGTGTAAAGAAAATTTGATATCTGAGACCACGGCACTGCTGCTGAAGCTCCTCAGGAATGTTATTAGCATCCAGAACAGCAGTGAGAAGTTCAGCATCCTTTCTTTTTCTGTTTTATGTTGTTAGATATATTCTTTATACATCATGTGCATTGTTATTCTATTAGCCAGATTAGACAGAGTAGAAGGCCATTTAATCAGGACAACATTTGTGTTTTTAAAAATACACAGGAAATGCGCAAATCTTGGAGCCGGTCTGATAAAGGAGAGCTATGTGTAATCCTGGGGTAAAGAGGCAAGATGCATGAAGGTCAGGGCATGGATGGCGTGTCAGTTTCTGATACGGACAGCTAATTTTAAGTTTATATAAGTGCATATTATCTATTTTCTTTTCTTATTTTAAGAGTAAAAATAAGTCATTCCATTGGTTATCATCTTATTTACCTACTAGAATTGGGTTAGGGTTACACTTGATTAAAGTCGTTTTTTTAGTGCAAACATAGTTTCTCTGCACATCTCACCGACTGTAAAGCACGTCTAAAAATAAACGGTATTACAGTCTTAGCTGTAAAATCCATAGTAGGAATTCTTTTGCTATTAAGTTTGTGTTTATCTTGACCTTTATTGTGGAATTAGAGAATGTTCCTTAAAGCTCCTCTGGGCTTCATACCATGGTGGAGCGGTGACAGTATAAAGTAGGAATAATCTGAACTTTATCAAAGCTTTAGGGGTTGTGATTGAAAGATGTGAAACTAGCGAGAATAAATTAAATTTTCCAATTATGCCAAATATTCAATGAAATCATAAAAAGTGTGAAGAAAGCAACAAATGTGTTTCTATTTTCTGCAACATGCAAGGTGACATTTCCACAGACATTAGTGGGCTGTACATTTCAACTTGGAGCAATCATAGCCAATTTTTAGCTAAGCTCAGGAACCAAAAATAGGAGACACTGGGGAGGAATAGACTGAAG
>NW_015151623.1:42849-44154 GCF_000732505.1 Cyprinodon variegatus
AGTATTTGTACTCCGTTACTTCCCATCTCTGGTAATCACCACCTCAGTCCTGCATTGCATGGCTAACTCACCTTCACTCGTCAACGCCTGCCCCTCCCCCTCCTGAAACACACTCTCAAACAGCAACAAGACAGTAAAATAATCATCAAACACTATTGGCTCAGTCTTACCTTTTGGGAGCCATTTGTTAAAGCACTTTGATGCATTTCTGTCAGCAAACCTTGTAAAGTGTAATGAAGGCCAATTAAAACTATTTCCTTAACTTTTTTTGCAGAGCAGCAATGTTACCTCTGCAGGATTTAAAGGGATTTATCTGCAGCCAAAAAAGCCGCTTGAAGCAAACGAATGTGGTTCTTCCCAGAAACAATCGCCTACTTTCCCTGCATCATCCATGGATCCACTTCTACTGAGACTATTTCTCCAGAAGTTAGTAATTCCAATGAAAACGCTTCAGAGTCCCGTTTGTGGACGTCTACAGAAACTGATAAGATGCCCCTTTTAAGACCCCAAGCAGAACTACAGACCCCTCCAGGGTGGTGACAGAGGACTTTAGCACCCACAGTCGACACAATAATCAGAAGATATTTTTGTTGGCTGCCTTCGAGCTTTATTACAGAAATCATAAAACCATTTCCCCATTCAGGAGCCCAGCAATGTGCCGTCTGGGTACATTCGGGTTTTGACAGCACCCTGCATGCTCCTCTTAGACTTTACATATGGGGCGTAGTGGTGTGAAGTCTGCACCGGCTGTCATAAAACATTTCCCGCAGTGACGGATGAGAGGCATATATATCCAGGACACCGGTTAACCTCAGCTTGACCTAAAGAAAGCATGCCAGACCTGGAGATAAATCACAGAATCACCTAAAAATGGTTGAAAATACAAACTTCAACAGATGTATACAGGAATGTAAGCATGCCGTGTGCACACAAACCTCCCTCTCCCTCTTTATGCACTCACAAACAATGTCAAACCACAACTGAGTCACTTTGGTTCCTGAGTGCAAACTGGCTCCACACGGAGGCCAGTGAAGGCACTCCTCTCCTGTTGGCCGATAGCGCTGACAGCAGCACATTTGTTGTTCTTTCCCATAGTCTGATCACGCTCCTCTGGGCGTTACTCGCCACCCGGGCCTGGGAACACACAGGAATATAGATGATATTACACGTTCTTATTCATCACATCGCAGCAAGACGGGATTCATCTCAGGGAGTCAATCTGGGATGTTCATGATCATAATCTGCAACTTTCCCTGGTGTTGAAGTAGTGGACCATGTAAACCATTAGTTTTTAAGTTGGTTATA
>NW_015151623.1:49257-50279 GCF_000732505.1 Cyprinodon variegatus
CTAAAATAAAATGTGGAAGCAGCTTGTAAAAAAGAAAACAAAAACTACCCTCTGTGGATTTCCTAACATTGTTGACTGAGCTTTGCTTACAGTTGCTTGTAAACAGCATGTGAAGAGCTTCCATTCCAGCCAACTTTGGCTTCAAACTTTGACTAGGCCGTTTCTATGGAATCAATCTTTCTTTCCTGAGTATTAATCCTATGAATTAGGAAGGTTAGTTAGAAGAACATTAGAAACAAACGTTAGAAAAAGTCGATAAGACCGAGGAGCCCAACAGGAAGCAAAGTTCACAGCAGAGTTAGACTACAAAGCTGCACTGCAAAAAATCTAAATCTAGATCAGTCATTTTTTCTTAAAATAAGTGCATTTGTTCTTGAATTGAGGAGATAAAAGAGACATTTTGCCAATGGAACAAGACAATTAACACTTCAAATATGAAAACAAAATTGCATCGTCTTATTTCAAGTGCATATTATCTAATTATCTTATTTTAAGAGTAAAATTACACATTCCATTGGCAAACTACCTCTTTAACTTCTCAAATTAAGGGTGAATACAGTTAATTCAAGAAATTTTTACTTATTTCTAGATCGTTTTTGCAGAGAAGAAATGGCTCCCTGTCGTCCCTGACACGCACACTGCAAAAAACATCTAGAAATAAGGAAAAAATGTCTTAAATGAAGTGAATTTACCCTTAATTTCAGCAGGCAAATAAGATGATCTGCCAATGGAATGAATATTTTTACTCCTAAAATAAGATAATTAGATAATATACACTTGAAATAAGACAAAGCAATTGTTTTTTTTCTTATTTTAAGTATAAATTGTCTTGTTCCATTGGCAAAGTGTCTCACTTACCTCTTTTTCAAGAAAAAATTAACTTAATTTGAGCAAAAATGACTTCCATTTTTTGCAGTGCATTTTTTACAGCTGCTTTTTCTATGTCTGCTTCTGTCTCCTTGAACCCCAGTGGGCCTCAGCAGATGGCCGCTCACACTGAGCCTGGTTCTGCTGGAGGTTTC
>NW_015151623.1:53699-54830 GCF_000732505.1 Cyprinodon variegatus
GAACTGGAAAGTGACCTGAGATGACATGATGGGAATTGGAGCTATAGAAATAGACTGAATAGAATTGAATTAAAGCTAACTGTTGTAAAACAACAAAAAAAGATGTGACAGTCTGACAGTTTAAGGGGTGTGAATACTTTTGTAAGTGACTGTATGTCAGATTTCTTCTTACATGAAGGGAAAAGTCGCTGTGATTTATTGACTGAGTGTATTTCTGGATGTTTCTCTGTGCGGCAGACTGCTAACAGGTCAAGAGTTTAAACCGCGTCTCTCCTGATGGCTGCAGCGACCTGAAGCTGACGATTAGGCAGGAGCAGAAAACTAACGATGACAGGAACGTTTTAAGTATCTATCCATCCTTTCTTTCTGCTGAGACAGGGCCGGGTTGTGTTTAAAGTTGTGGCTAAGCATCCTTAACAGTTTCCTGTGTGGTCCGTGGTTGTTTCATGTTACGCAGCCCTCATCCCGTCCAGAAGAGACAGAAAAACGAGGTCAGATCAGAGATATTAGGCCCTAATGATGATTTATGAGCTAATATGTAACTCTGTGACATCTTTGAAAAGGCGCAGCAGTAAAATAATATGCGCTCGTTTGTTTTGACTGAATCACTTGGCTTCCAGAACACAATTTTGTGGTTTGACCAGTTTTCACTTGCACTAAAAATCCATAGGATATAAAATATAACCAAGAGAAACAATAAGATCCTTTACTTTGAGCTGAATGTAATCAGAAAATGTGAAACATGGCGCCCACAGATGGCAGATCCTCTGTGCTGTATCTGGTCACAGGGGAGCTGGTTTGTCAGCTGATGTTTATTAATCGTCGGCGCCCTGACCTCACTGCTAATGAGAATGACTCTGCATGTTTATAATGGCAGAATCTGGGCCCACTTTCCTAAATCATGACAAGTTGCAGAGCCGTGCACAAGCAACCGTGGAACAATCTGGCCCGCTACACTGCTAAACGGATCAAGAAAATATAATGTCTTAAATTAAGTGTATTTACCCTTAATCTTAGCAGGTAAATACGATGTTTCGCAAATGGAATCAGCAGTTTTACCTAGAGATGCACGATATTGGGATTTTGGCCGATATGCCGATATTTTAAAACTCATGTAGCCGATAACCGATA